>NW_015636846.1:277834-287688 GCF_001515625.1 Sinocyclocheilus rhinocerous
TTTTTTTTTATAACTCATCTGTTTAAATTATATTAAGCCTTAAAGTTCTGCATAATTAATGGCGTGGCCACTTGAGTGACAGGTGGATTGCGGCTGCTGTCACCGGCGGCGAGCTAGGTGGGCGTGGCTTCAGCAACCAGCTCCCGCCTCTTTGCCCATTTTCGATTATCCGGGAGTGACGCCCTGCCAAGATGGCGACGGCCGGCTCCGCCTACTTTAGGTTTCAAAAACGCTCTTCGGAAAACTACGGGTGATGTCACAGACACTACGTCCATGTTTTTATACAGTCTATGGGTAAATCCTGTATAGTGATTTATCCTATATAGTGCTTGCATAAAGCAATTAGTGCATACACTTGTAGCTGTTATGTATCTTTATAAGTCATTGTAAGCCCTCCTTTGAGGCACGCGCAAGCGCACAATCCCCCCGTTATAAAAAAAACAAACAAACAAGTGGCCTCCCCCAAAGTCCACGGTATAGTTCGAACACTGCTTAAAAGTGCATAATTCATGAACATAAAAACAAACTATTTAAAACTAACGGACTAAAAAACGTTCTCGTAAACAGTAACATTAATGTGGAACAAAGAACTATTACCTTGGATTATAAACGAATATTACAGCGTAATACGGACCTACTCACCTAACACATCAATTCTTGGACAAAACTTAATATAACAGCACGTAATGTTAATCAATAACAGATGAAGTCCCAATGCGTTTAATTAAAAACTTACCAGTCACCTCGATAAGTAAAGTTGCAAAAGTTGTAACAATTGTTCAACACAGTTGCTCTGTGTATCTCTCCCGCTTTCACCCAAACAGACGGCTTTCCCGCGCAGCTTTCCGAGAATGAGCACTTCCGGTTTCGAGGGTTGCCAGATCCCACACCAAAAATCCGACGTTGGACTGAGACTTTTACCCCTTCATTATTATGGTGTTATTTGTAATGATAAAAACGGTGTGTAAATTATTGCTTGGCGGTTTAAGTTGATCCAATAATAAATTAAACACCCTTATGGTAAATTTTTTGTTAAAAGTATGTGGCAACTTAAAATTTTATATCTGTTTGGAAGGCTTAAGTAAACAATTTCTATAAGATTATTTTTTTAAATATTGTAACAAACAATCTCTCATGATGATGATCTATATCTCATGTGAACAAGAAAGACAGAAATAACTATTTTTAATCACACAACTATAAAATTTATTTTATATATAACCCTTTTTTCCAAAAAAGGCACTATGTACAAAATTATGCACAGAACTGTCTGTACACAATCGGAGTAGCACTTACTACAACTGTTATCCACTCACAATTGTGTATAAAAACATTGTGTATCAGAAATACACACAGCTGCATATCAGAAAAATTACAGAAACGTAGCATGAAATGGCACAACATTTGTAAGCTTTATAAGTCTTTGTGACAAAAAGGTCAAATGTTATTCTTGAAACAACTTATTTCTATTCCAATAACCAAAAGAACAAGAATGTATAAAAGAATGTAAAACTTACCCAAAGAACTGCAAGTGTTAATCAGGAAAACATGTAAATAAATAAAACTTAATTTAATAGTATTTGGTCTCCATGCACAAAACAATAACCTAGGCTAACATTTTGGCATCTGGTTTTAAGTAAAGGTGGTCTCAGCAGGGTAAATATCCTGTATGACCTGATTTAAAATCTCATCTATGACCTCACAGTCATAGTTCACTTGGTCGAGGTCGAGGTACAGGGCAGGAACAAAAGTGACCAATAAACGGGCGATGCTGCACCTCAGTTCCCTCAACCTGATGACAGAAGAGAGAGCAGAATTATATATGTGCATCAAAATGTGACTCCTATGAGCATGTACAGAAAGGCCACATACCACTTCAAACCTTAAATCAACAAGGCTCTTACTTGGCCAATGTCACTGTGTTCTCTCCATCCACAGGTCTTTCACTGCTCTCTCCTTCCTTTTTGATCCCATTCTCAAGGTTCGCAGCCGTGCTTGCTCTGCATGTTTGTTCTGAACTGGTGTTACTGTCCTTCAGAGTCTCTTGCTCTCTTGCATTGCTCCACTCCTCTCTTTGTTTCCTCAGCTCTTCTATTTCCTTCTGCAACAGCTCACAGACGTTCTCCTGCTCCAAGCTCTCCAACTTTCAGAATACAGTTGAGTTTGTGGGTATTGAAGAATGAAAGAAAAGAAAAAAGAAGAAAAGTCTAAGCCTGACTGATTAAATAATGGCCATTCTTGCAGGAAAGACCAACACTTGTGGAATAGGATACTGTAATGTCCCCATCATTTCTCTTAGCTATCTTAACCAGCATGGCTTCCGTGATCAGCCAGCTTTACCACTATAATTTACCTTCACATGCAGGCAAGTTTTTCCAGTTAAGAAGTCAAATGCACTTAAAATTCTGTCCTTTACTAACCCTCATTTAATTGCAAACCCTTAAGACTTTGGTTCATCTTCAAAACAAAAGTGAAAATATTGTTAGAGATTTCTGTCCCTCCACTGAAAGTCCATGCAATCAAAGCTTTGATGATTTGATGGTTTAAACTTAGTCTTCTGACATGATCACTTTATACAACCCAATTTCCAGAAAAGTTGTATTTTGTTATAGGCAATAAGAACTAGAATTTGTAATTTTGGTTATTCTTTTTAACACTTATTTAACTGACAAAAGTTCAAAGAAATGTCTTCCAATGTTTTCAATTAACAATCATCGTTGACTTATTCTCCTCTACATGATGCACCATATGTTTTCAGTAGGAGACAGATCTGAACAGCAGGCAGGCCAGTCAAGCACACATCCACTCTGTGTCTACAAAACCATGCTGTTGTTGCACATGCAAAATAAGGTCTGGCATTTTTTTGCACTAATAACCATGGACTTCCTGGGTCATTTTGATGGCAGCATATCTCTGTGGAATCCCAATATATGCCTCCATGTCAATGGTACCTTCGCACATATGCAAGTCAGCTGTGAGCTTGCATGTACCTCGATGTATCCCCATACAGATGTTGGCTTTTGAACCTGTCGCTGATAAAAGTCTGTATGGTCACTTACGTCTTTGGTACAGAAAAATAATGTCTTTTTCCCCCCCAAAATCAATCTGAAATGTGGACTCATCTGACCACAGCACAGAACACCAGTTTCATACAATCCGAGATGAGCTTGGGCCCAGAGAACTTGACAGAATCTCTGCATAGGATTGATGTATGGATTGCTCCGTGCATAACAGATTCAGGTTGCATTTCTTGATGCAGTGACAAACTGTGTTAAGTGACAAAGGTTTATCAAAGTACTCCCAAGCCCATGTGACTGTGTTTAACACAAAATAATGTTTTCTCATTCTGAAAACCACAACAAATTCCTTGTGTGTTTGTGCACACTTGGCGAATAAATGCATACTGATTCTGGTTTCTCATGCAAGGCGATCTGAGGGTTTGAAGGTCACACACATTCAACAGAAGTTTCCTGCCTTTCCCTATACAGACTGAGGGTTCTTTCACAATATTGGTTAAAAACTAGCGCTGTCAAATGATTAATTGCATCCAAAATAAAAGTTTTTGTTTGCATAATATATGTGTGTGTACGGTGTATATTTTAGTGCTGGGCAACGATTAATCGCATCCAAAATAAAAGTTTTTGTGTACGTAATATATATGTGTGTGTCATAATCCAGACCCATTAACATTTGAACAAAGAAAAGAACAATTTTATGTTCATAGACACATTTTTTTCAGGGACATTAATTGTAGACCGGGATAGCAGAAGTTTTTTAACATTAAAATACTACACTTAAATTAGATACCATTAAAAATGTCATGCTTTTAAAATAAGTATAACCTTTTTAAAGCTACACTATATAACTTTTTTTTTTTGTAATTAACAAAATGAAAATATTAAGTGAGTACATTATAAATGCATCTTCCAAACGGTGTTATTGCTTTACCTTTAATTACTATGGTGAGACTTTAATAACTATTTATACTTCGGGATGGATTTCACTGGAAACTTCATACTTCCGTCAGTTGTCTGTGCATGTTTACGTCATATAGTTATATATAAATACACACACATACAGTATATATTTTAAACATATTTACATGTATTTACATGCCTATATTTATATTCATATAATTTATATTATAAATAAATATATTTAATATATAAACATAAATTTTTTCTGAAATATATACATGCACATGTGTGTATTTATATATACATAATATAGACAGCACACATACATATATTATGTAAACAAAAACTTATTTTGGATGCGATTAATCGCGATTAATAATTTTGACAGCACTATTAAAAACCTAAATTCTTTGCAATCTTGCACTGAGAAATGTTATTTCTGAATGGTTTGATAATCCTTTCATTACGTTTGGCAAAAAGTAGTAAGCCACGATCCATCTTAGATTGCAAAGACCGATACTTTGGTGGATGCTTTTTTTTTTTTACCCAATCATGATACCCTCACCTATAACCAATCCACCTGCTTATTGTGGAATGTTTTAAAACAGTTTAACTTGGATATTCTGTAATCTTTTCACTTTTATTTTGCCTCTGTCCCACTTTTTTTGTGGAGCGTTACAGCATTCAAAATTTGTTTATACATCTACAAAATACAATCAAGTTGGTCAGTGAAAACATTGGAAACCTGTTTCTTTGTAGTTTTGTCAGTTAAATAAAGGTTAAAGAGAATTAACAAATCATAATTCTTGTTTTTATTGCATTTTACAAAATGTCCCAACTTTTCTGGAAATGGGGTTGTATGATGAACAGATTTAATTTTTATTCACAAACAGAAGCTCATATGTGCTTGGTTACTGTGCGAAAACCAACAAGGTATGTTCTTGTGTGTTACTCAAGTGCAGTTCAGCTTTCATTGATCATATTTCATTAGAATGAAGTGTTTAAAGATTTGGAAGAACTGACATTTAAAGGAGAAACAGAAATCTTTCAGATTTGATTAAAAAATATTTTAAAGTGATTCAAAGATGAACAAAAGTCATACATATTTGTAACAATATGAGAGTGAGTAAATGATGACAATTTATCTTTTTGGTGAACTTTCCCTTTAAGAGCATCAAAACCATACTAACCAGGGGTGCGTTTCCTAAAACCAAACATGGTCGCAGGTTCCATTGTTAACAATAGATTTCAATGGAATTAACTACCATAGTTAGCCAACGATGCTTTTGGGAAACGCCAACCCTGGGTGGAAATCCATGCATTTTCTGGAGGGACTATTGTCATTTCATTTTTTATTGCTTATGAGAATTTACAGAGTCAAAAATATCAGGTGCTCACCTTTCTTCTCAGTTCATTGCATTCATTGTTGCGCTTGTCCAGCTCCCTTTGAAGCAAGTCCATTTGAAGAGCCACTTCGTCATTTACATTTTCATTTGTTGTTGATGAGTGTTCCTCCCCCTCAGCTTTCAACCAGTCACAACACACCTTGTCCTGTGCTTCTTTCTCAACTTTGATTTGCAACAACACCTCATGTTTAATTTTTAACTCATCCCTCTCTTTCATAACCTCTTTGATGCAGTGGGTGGTTTGTACGTAGAAAGTGTTAAAGTGTGTTATATATGACATTCCTTCCTGGTTTTCTACATTTGAATTTTCATTTTGTTCAAAACTGATCTTATTCTCCTTAGGTATCTCCTCTAGTTTTTTAAGATTTAGTCTGGAAACTTCTATGCTACTACATCTCTCAACTTCCATGGGGCCTTTGATTATTTCTGTATTGTTTCTTATCCTACTTTCCACCTCATTAGTGCTCTGTTCCATCCTTCTCACATCACTCTCAATCTCCTCCTTCTTGAGCTCAACTTCTTCCTTTCTTATCTGCTCGTATTTCTCCGCCTTTAAAATCAAACGTTCTGTTTGGGTTTTTATGCTTGTTTGGTCATTGAAAGTCGATGCTTGCATCCTTTCCTTTCTGGTGTTTTCAGTTTCAGTTTTTATGGAACCATGATCACTGGACTCAATATATAATCCTGGTGCATCATCGTTGGTCTTTTCTTCCATCTTCACCTTAGAAAGGTCAAAGGGTTTGGGTCTTGGCGTGCTGTGGGTCTCCTCAATAACAACATTGTCGTCGTCACTGCTCTCTACATTGTTTTCATCAACTTTATTGCCATCATTGTCTGCCGCCAAAGGTGAGGTTATGAAAGCTGATGTAGCTGCAGATGTTGATGGACTACCTGGTGTGTTGCTACAGTAGTCATGTAATGTTCTTGCTCTTTTTACAGTTTGGCTCTGGGATAAACCTGGACTTCTCTTTGTTCTGAAGACAGGTTTGAAATCATGTTGTGTGCAAAAACAGAATTAAGAGAGAATGAATGGAAATATGTGTGTAAAAATAGAGAACGGAAGAATGAGAATGATGTACCTTTTAGGAGTGGAGATTGACATGACCTTTGAAATCACTGGCATGCTGTCCGAGGGGCTAGAAGCTGTTTAAAAAATAAATAAAATTAAATAAAATAATTCAGGTTCTGTATCAAAAACAACTGCACACACAATGTGGCCTCACCAGACTGTGAAAGGGGCATTGAATTGAAAGGGCTCATCGCTGTCAAAGAGGCCGTTCTGGGTGAGGAAGGACCCTATGTAAACAAAAAGACTTCAATCTGTTCCGGGAACTTATAATTGCTTAATATAGCTTTGGTTTTAAAATAAAAAAAACGTACTGAAGTTTTATCTTCAGAATCTTCGGCTTCTTCACATCGCCTGGATGTAGAAAGAACAGCTGTTTGAGCTAGGACAAGTTTAGAGATTTACACACACACACACAAAATTACATTTGTTGATAAATATCACTGATATCTAACCTACATTGCATGTTTAGACATGAATCATTGCTCAAATGCACTGAAATTAATTTCTGTGTTTTCATATATTATCTGTTCAGGGATGCAAACCCATAAGGGGATAAAAAAAGCACTATTTCTAGTCATTTTAAAAACTCAAGACCAGGGGTGTCCAATCCTGCTCCTGGAGGGCCACTGTCCTGCAGGGTTTAGCTCCAACCACAATTAAGACAAGTTGGAGCTAAACTCTGCAGGACAGTAGCCCTCCAGGACCGAGTTTGGACACCCCCTGCTCAAAACATAATACATTAGATACGTAACAGCAGAATTACTAATCCACTCAACCTTATTTATTTAGCCTATATTTAAAAAGCCTTGTAGGTAGTTCAATAAAGGTGGATGATTATGATGATTAAGTAATTTTTGTTATTTCAAGGGTCAACACAGGTGAATATATATATATATATATATATATATATATATAACTGTATATACAGTGCCTTGTGAAAGTATTCAAACCCCTTCATTTTTTCATGTTTATGTTACAGCCTTATGTTAACCTGCTTTAAATTACTTTTTTTCCCACATCAATCTACACTCCATACAACAAAGCAAATAACAGGTTTTTAACATCTTTGCAAATTTATTAAAGATAAAAAACTTAAATGATTCCATTGCATAAGTATCTGGGACAGTTGAAATTTAGCTCAGGAGCATTCATTTTGCTTGTAAATGTTCCCACACTTTGAGTGAAGCTAACCTGTGGCAAATTCAATTGAATGGGTATGATTTGGAAAGGCACACATGTCTTAATAAAAGGTATAACAGCTGAAAATGCAAAGACCAAGCCCTGAGGTAAAAAAAAAAACTGCTTGTAGAGCCCAGAGACAGGATTGCATCAAACCACACATCTGGGGAGGAGTTCAGAAAATAATTATGCTGCATTGAGGGTTCACAGAAACATGTAGCCTCCATTATCCATAATAGAAAACGTTTGGAACAACCAGGACTCTTCCCAGAGCTGGCCTCCTGGCCAAACTGAGCAACTGATGGAGAAGGGCTTTGGTTGGTGTGGTGACCAAGAATCTGATGGTCACTCTAGTTGAGCTCCATGATCATATGTGGAGATAGGAGAAACCAACAAAAGGACAAACATCGCTGCAAAACTCCACCAATCTGTGCTTTATGCTGGTGTGGCCAGACTCAATCCCCTCCTCAGTGAAGACACATGAAAACACACTTGGAATTTGCAAAAAAGCACCTAAAGGTCCCTCAGACTCTGAGAAACAAGGTCTGATGGTCTGATGAACCTCAATTCCAAGCATCATGTTTGAAGGAAACCAGCTCTACTCATCACCTGCAGAGTACCATCCCAAAAGAAAAATGTGCTGGTAGCAGCCTCATGTTGTGGGGCTGTTTTTCAGCGGCAGGGACTGAGGGACTCATCAGAGTAGAAGACACACAGAGACACACACACACACACACACACACACAGACACAGTCACAGACACACACACACACAGACAGACACACACACAGACACACAGACACAGACACACACAGGGTTTCTGCAGATATGAACAAGTTAAATTTAAGATTTTTTAAGACCTTTTTAATACCACCTTATATGAAATTTAAGACCTAAATCTGTAATGGAAATACACATTTTATTACATACATGTAATATTTAATTTGTTTAAATAAGAAAGAAAACAAAATATCATTGCTGTAATAAATTATATTTATTACTACGATATACAGTGAACTTTTCATGTCAGCAGACAATATTCCATACAAAATATCCCCGCAAAATAACTGCATCACTGAGATTTTTGGTGGAGTAAACAATTTATTGTTTATAAATTTATTGTGTTCTGTCAGTTTTTACATACTTAAATCTGCATATTTAACTTTACAAAGGCCTATTTTTAACCTTTTTAGATGTATGCATCATCTTACATGTCAAATTATTACAATTTATCAATAAATTCAATATACACTATAGGGCTGCTACCAGTTAGATTAAATAATTTACACTGCAAATAACAATAATTACAACTGCAATAAATAATGTTATGAGATTAATGTTTTAAATGCATTTATGAATATACAAATAAGAAATGTTGAGGGGAAAAATGCATACTTTTCAAAACACTTCTCAACTTAACTACCAGTAAGTGGTGGTAAGACACTAAATGAGTGAGTCACTGAATCATTCATTCACCTGATTGAGTGTGTTATCATGCTGGTATCTTAAGGACTTTCGTGGACAGCCGACTCCTACAGTTTTTGATATTCTTCACATTCTGAGTGGTGGTCAGATAGAAATTAATCTTTTCCAATAAGTTTAAATAGATTTTTACCTTTTATGGGCATTTTACCTTAATATAAAGCAATTTTTCTATAAGTGTGCATTATGTTTTGAGTCAAATTCTTACATTTAATCAGTGAATAAGAATAAGACATTTGGGCTGTTACCAAGCAAATAAAATCAGTATCAACAAAATTCATCTTTGCAATCCAGACATAAGCTGCACCTGAAGTGGCATTTAGATGTGTTTACACACTGTTTAATGCAGAACATGAATGCATTTAACCTGCAGTTACAAATGCATAAATAATGTTTTGATATATTAAACATACCTTTTATGGGCATTTTACCTTTATAAAGCCATTTTTCTATAAGTGTGCATTATCTTTTGAGTCAAATTCTTACATTTAATCAGTGAATAAGAATAATAAGACATTTGGGCTGTTCCCACTCAAATTAAATCAGTATCAACTAAATTAATCATTGCAATCCAGACATAAGCTGCACCTGAAGTGGCATTTAGATGCGTTTACACGCCGTTTAATGCAGAACATGAATGCATTTAACCTGCAGTCACAAATGCATAAAGAATGTTTTGATATATTAAACATAAAACATTGAATACTGATATTTGAAATAATTTAAAAAATGAAATGTGAAATTAAAGCCGCCAGTAGGTGGCAGCAAGTCACTGTTAATAAGCGAGTCATTGCGACTGAA
>NW_015636846.1:287910-294521 GCF_001515625.1 Sinocyclocheilus rhinocerous
TGTGGCTTTGTTTGGAATTATTTTTGTTGGCGAAATAGTGCAAAAACAGGCAATATGGTGTCTAAAACGTAAGTCTCTTAATAAAACTTCTAGTTTATTGAACAGTTGTAAATAAAATCAATATTACATTTGTGGTAATTCTTGGAGAAAAAAAGGCACTCTTCCGTGTGAAATTTAATAACTATAAGAAGTGGTATAAATATACACATTTTCTGCCCCCATGTCTTGAATTTGTGATCATTCTGAATGTATTTTAATAGACTGAATCATGCAGTGAAAGAGCGCACTGTAAATGCGCACGCGCACTAGACTTCACGTAATGCGTGCAGTCTGTAGGTGTTTTGAATGTTTTTTTGCGTCCAAAGCTTGTCGCATCATAGCCAAAAAGATTTGAGGCTGTAAAGGCGCTTTAGCTAAGTACTGAGTTAAGGGTTTGAATACTTATGCAATATACTTACTTCAGTTTTTTTTTTGTTTTTATAAATTTTCAAAGTTGTGACAGTTCTGTTTTTGCTTTGCCATTATGGTGTATGGAGTGTAGATTGATGTGGAAAAAAAGTAATTTAAAGCAGTTTAACATAAGGCTGCTTCATAACAAAACATGAAAAAAAATGAATACTTTCGCAAGGCACTGTATATGTATATATATATATATATATATTTGCTTGTTTGTATGTTCCCTCATTTTGGCCGATAGCTGATGCCAATACCAATATATTTCATTTTGTCTGGAAATAACTTTAGACCTTAAAATAAGTCTCTCCTTGGCAGGGATTATGAACAAAAGATTTTTAATGTTGGTTAATGTTGAGCAAAAATGTACTTCTTCAAACTAAATACACAATATTAAAATTCTCTTTATAATGAAAGTATGAAAGCTTTTCATCTTCAATTCTGTATTGGCACTTACCTGTTTGCTGCTACTACTTTCTTCTTCGCCTCAATCTCTTTTTTTCCCACTTCCTCTGTCTGTTCTCTCTTCTCGTCTGCCTCCATCTCTTCTGTGTCCATCAGTCCCAGCTCTTCTAAGTCTTTCTGTCCCTCCATCTCTCCTCTCTCCACTCTCTCACTCTCTCCTCTGTCTTCCTGGGCCTCTATCTCCATCTCCTGCATGTCCCTCCTCTCAGTCTGTCCTATTTCACGCTGCTCCCCTTGTCCTCTCTGGTCTTCGTCATCTATTTCTCTTTCTGCCTCATCTTCTCCTGTCCTCTCTTGCTGCCCCAACTCCACTCTTTCAGGATCACATGCTTTGATAAAAAAAACAAACAAAAAAAAAAACACAAGACATTAAAGATGCATTATATGGTTCAAAATGTGAGTAAACAAAGAAATATAAAAAGTTAAGACAAAAGATACAAGTAGAACAGAATTACCCACCACCAGCAATCTAGATTGTGTGAAAAATGATCTGTACTGACATTTAAATCTGATCCATCTCGATCAGTACACAATACAGGATCAATCTTAAGGAGCATATTGCAGGTTAGAGACCCAGTGAGGCAATGCATAGAAAAATAATGAAGGAAATACATTTTCTTTAAAATATACTTATAAATATGCTACTGAGGCTTCTGGAGTTGTTTTTGTGAGAAAATTTTACTTCTGCATCTGAAAAAGTCAAACCGTAAGTGACATTAAGGGAGGGAGCGGTCAATTTAAACAATAGGAAAACAGTGGATCCCAATGACAGGTGCATGACGCCACTGTTTTTTCTTTCTTTTTTTATTATTGTGAAGTGAAAGGAATGAATACCAATTCTCTCTCTTTGCGCAGACACAAAGAACTCTTATCAAAGTTAATTTGTGGTCGAGTTTGTGGTCATCAGGATCAATGGCACGGATAAACTTTTATCATTAGAATAATCCTGGTGTGTCCTTGCTCTCTTGACCACATAGCAGGCTCATAACTGTATGGATTTGGTCCGTCATAGGAGTATGAATAAACATTTACAATTTCCTCAGCGTCTGAACTGTCATTGTGATCCACTGTTTTCCTGTTGTTTAAATTGACCACTTTCCCTCTCGTCACGTCACTTCCGGTTTGGCGGTTTTCAGATGCGGAAGTAAAATTTTCTCACAAAAAAAAAAAGATTCCAGAAGCCTCAGTAACATGTTTATACGTATATTTTAAAGAAAATCTAGTTCCTACATTATTTTTCAATACATTGACTCACTGGGTCTCTAACCAGCATTATGCTCTTTACTAGAGAGTCAAGAATGTACTGATGTTGTGATGTGACCTACCTTCTAATAAACCTTCAAATAGCCACACTATCTTCTCCAGGACCGCATCCACTACCACTGGCAGCTCAAATGGGCATTGGAACTGGGCCACCCACTTTTTATTTTGCGGTCTGTACTTTCCCCATAGCAGGAGGGGAAAGTACCCAAGGGCCTTCATTTTCTCCACCTTAACATGGAAAAGCATATAAGCAAACACAGAGATTTCCAAGGCAAGGTTACAAAGGCAAGAAAAACATTATTATTATGATAGACATACAAGCTGGTGGTCAGTCCACTATCCTTAGTACGTGGCACGACTGGTCTTCAACGAGCCCAAAAGAGCCCATGTTACACCTCTCCTTATCTCCTTGCACTGGCTACC
Source organism: Sinocyclocheilus rhinocerous (assembly GCF_001515625.1). Classification (NCBI taxonomy): domain Eukaryota; kingdom Metazoa; phylum Chordata; class Actinopteri; order Cypriniformes; family Cyprinidae; genus Sinocyclocheilus; species Sinocyclocheilus rhinocerous. The sequence continues at coordinate 290,515 of NW_015636846.1, forward strand.
GGTTGCGGCTCGCATCAAGATCAAGACATTGATGCTTGCATATAGAACAACCACAGGCTCTGCACCCGCCAAAAAAACTTTGTCTTTCACTTTATTTATTCCTTCCCTTTCTAGCTTGTACTTATTTGAACAATGCCTGAAACTTGGTATTACGAGCACTTCCTGTGTCTGTTTGGCTCTTTAAGAAGAATCGCTTTATGTATTCCCCAATTGTAAGTCGCTTTGGATAAAAGCATCTGCAAAATGACAATGTAAATGTAGATGTTTTTATAAGGGTGCACCACTAGAGCAACTCCACGTATTTCCTTTCTGGGGTAACTGAGGCATATGCAAATAAGAAATCAAACTTTCTCTCTGAAAGATTCTGTAAAGCCCCCTGCATTAGTAGCAGCCAGTGATTTACACCTACTCTTCTGCATGACCAGTGAACCAAAAGAAAAACCTCTAAGTATGAATTTGCCTTCGATAATGGGCCTGAATGGATTCAAGTTGTAGGCAGGGCTAAATTCTGTGTATGTTTTTTATATTTATACATAGACTAGCTCATTATTATTTGAAATATTGCAAATGCAGTTGGGTTGATGATATCATGACATATGTTGTTGCTTCCCTGCACAATGTAAATACAATTCTATATTTATGTAATGTTGACAGGAACCTGCAATGCCTGACCAAAAGAGAAAGACAAAATGTTCATTACCAGCAGGGCACTGTTGTCAAAGATTTTTGCCTGATTGTGGGACTTTTTGACATTTTGTGCCCATTCCTTGGCTCTGGTCCGGAATGCATTTATACGGGCCGCCTGCCTGGACTTCATGTCCAGCAGCTTCCCACACTGAGTAAGGGAGAGAGACAGAGAGAGCAAGAGGGAGATGGTACTACAAAAAAAAGGTTCTAAACTGTAGTCCAGTTGATCAAGTATTGCAGATATTCTAGCCCTCTATTAAGGGCCTAAATAATAACTTGGATACCAATTGAATGCAATTAATTGAACAGACAGACTACATATGCAGCTGAATCAATGCACTGGCAAGTTTTAATAATATTAAAGGCATGATGCTAGAAACCAATTTAGTTATGTATCCATATTTTAAAGGTAAATACGAATATCCATTATCTGGCCACAGACATTATACCTTAAGTTGTCATTATTGCATGCGCTAGTGGAGATGTTGCCATTTTCTTGAATTGTGAAATCAAAATATGGATAATCTCAATTAATAGAGTTACCACAGTTGAGAACCACTGCAATAGAACAATGTACTGTCTGTAATAAACCGATTAAATGTCACATGTGTAGCCTTGTAAGAGGATGTTATTTAAAGGAACCAACAGTCAAACATTCAATATCAACAGGTACCTTTTCATCAGGTGGGAAATGTAACATTTTGAAAAATACCTACTGTGATGCAAATTTGTAGTGTTACAAAACAAAACTCTCCGCTGCAACCTCCAGTTTTATTGTCACTGTATTGCTTGGGCAACAAATACTGAGATTTTATGCCAATACATTTTATTTGAATTTGGACTTAATGACTCTGGCTTTAATGCTTGAAAATGGGGTTTAGCAGTTAGACAGTACAATAGCCTATTGTACATTATTTACCTTGGTGCATCTTCGATTGGCACAATTGATTTTTTCCAGGCAATGGGTGCACTGCCGAAGAGTTGATCCACCTGGCATTTTTACTACACACAACAAAAAATTATAATTATCATCATGCTATGCAACAAAATATTTAATTCTGCGGGAGGACCTGATGTGAGCATATCCTAAGCCTTTCCAATGGCACTATAACGATAAAAAAGCATTAAATGTACTTTATTGTCAACCATGGATAAATTAAATTGTGTTGGACATAGGAGCCTAATCCAACCCCAATGTAACATGCATCCATCTGCAAGCAACTAGTACCTGCCTGAATTATATCAACATGCTATTCGAGCAGATCTCTTAGTCTTAATTGTTTAGATTTTTAGAAGGCACATTAACTTACAACTCTATGTGTTTGCTGCGTAAAAACATGATATTTGATATTTGCATTGATCTGACCATAAACAGCAAGAAAGGCTTGTTGGAAATGCAAATTAATTCTCTGCCACGAGATGGAGCTTTAGGAGCGTTGAAATATTGCGGTTTCCCCGGTAACGGCTGTACACAAAGCAGCTCCTCGCTCATAAACCTGCTTTATCAGGAATTATAGGTAAAATGAAATTAAAATGGCAACGACACCTTTCTGAGGACAGTCGGTTCCCTTCAGATACATTCAAATAAAGACATCCACGCCGCATTTTTGTGCAGCGCTCATATTTATTCAATGCCATCATTACCTTTTGAAGTTTAATCCAGCCCTATCGCGACTCTTGTCTAGACCTCTTGAAATTATAATTAAGACATTTCTTATACCATTTAACTATTTAAAACTTTTTATGGCCTTAAGTTTGATACAACTCACTTTAGGAGTTTTTAAAGACCTGCGGGAGATTTGCATTTAAGATAGCCCGTCAGGCAGAGTGGTGATACATTTTGACTGTGGTAAAGTTGGTTTCATATTCACATATTCGAAGTTATGATTTCAATAACTTCCTTACCGTCTGTGCAAAAAGGTTCGTATGAGATTATTATTATTACTATCATGTATAACTATGATCTACAACCGTGTTTTCTTTTAGAGTCGTTGTCTTTCAAATGCGGGAAAAACCATTGCTCTCTATGGCTTGTGATGACGTCAGCGATCTCCAAGGGACAGTCTACAAATTACATGACATGTTCTGTCGGATTCATGATACGTTTGCGTGACAACAATTCATCTTAAAAAAATAATTTTGCCAATTGCAATGTTTATTTCAAGTTAAACATTTAACTGTAGTATATTCAGTAAGGCTAAAAGGAAACTTTAAGAACAACCCGTACCAGCATATAAAATGTATTGAGCTATACATTGGATAAAAGCTTTGGATAAAAGCGTCTGCTAAATGACTAAATAAATAAATAAAATACATGCTGTAGTATTACAAAGTCAAAAGAACTCAGTAGACATGACCATACTCATACTATGAGGTGTAGTGAGTTTTCTGAAGTGTGTTTGATCAATTAAAAGTTAAGGCCAATATTTATAACCATTAAAAATATATTAAAATTATAAAGTGAATCTATACTACGTTCAAAAAGTTTTCAAACTTGTTTTAAAAGAATTTTTAATGTATATATAAATCAATAAAGTACAAAGTTTACTATTTTCACGCATTACAATATGGAATAAATCAAGGAAATCAGACGCATTTTTAACGACTGAAGTTGTTTCCGCCTGCCGCTGCTTACACTTTTTAGACGCTCCCTTACTTTTCCAGCGCACAGAGAAAGATATTCAGAGGAGATTCAGGGAAAATATGAGAGTAGATAATTAATATTATATATTTCTTGATGAAATTAGTTGTAGCTGTTTGTCAAACATGTCAATATTATTAATTATCTTAGGTTAACATTTTTGCATCCACTGTTGGAAAGATATTGAAAAACAAAGTCCGAATATGTGAATATGAAACCAACTTTACCGCAGTTACATTTTGGTATGCATTACTGACCCCTGGGGGGTCCCGTAGACTAACGTTACCACTTACGCTAAAAACGCCTGTTGGTTTGTAGTGCTGTCATCAGCCATGTCTAAAAGCTGAAGACCCATGTCACTAAAAACTGCTTTATTATTATTATTATTTTTTTCAAACTGCAACAGGCAGTAGAAAGCTAATGACAGACTGCCAGCTGTGCTAACTGAGCAGCCCACAGTTTCACTAATAACGCTAATTTGAACGCATACGCTGCCATTTTGACACAACATCCCATGTAACGTGATGCAGAAACACTGGAATTAAAATAATATTGTTAACACCGCGTAATCTCATTACAAAAAAGATTGTTGCCCTACCTGTTTGAAGATGTACGCTCATCAGGTGAACTACGCGAACTGAGCCTCGCTGGTGACGTCATTGCCGTTCTTCTTCTTCTT
>NW_015636847.1:0-6621 GCF_001515625.1 Sinocyclocheilus rhinocerous
TGTACTTCTAATTCGTGACCGTTGTTTTGTTTTGATCTCTCCGCTTTGCTTCCGCGTTCGTCACTTCTGAGCGGCGCAAAGCAGACCTTATACGTCATCCACCCGGAGCTGCTTCCGTGTACAACTGTTGGCGTAAGCTAGATTAAAGTGATTATTACGTTTTGAATATGGATATTTTTCTTACAAAAACGCATCGATTCGCTACAGGAGGCCTTTGTTCCCCCCCTCGGAGCCGTGTGAGACACTTTTTATTATGAATGGATGTGCTTTATTTCACTTCTTTTGGACTGATGTGGATGCATGCGCTTTATTTCACTTCTTTTGGACTAATGCACTGCAACACCCGCTGACTGCCATTAAACAGCTTGGAAGATCAAAGACAATTTTTAATATAACTCCGATTGGATTCGTCTGAAAGAAGAAGGTCATATACACCTAGGATGCCTTGAGGGTGAGTACTTCATGGGCTAATTTTCATTTTTGGGTGAACTAACCCTTTAAATTAGGCTTTTTATTTTAATTTAGGTAGTGTTCCTGTGGCTCAGTGGTAGAGCATTGTGTTAGCAGTGCAAAAAGTCGTGGGTTCAATTCCCAGGGAACACGCATACTGGTAAAATTAAAAAAATGTATAGCCTGAATGCACTGTAAGTCGCTTGTCTGCTAAAAATGTAAATGTTTTATTCACAACATTGTTGTTGTTCTATACATTAATCAACACTCATACATAGAGTGCATCAAATATGGCAAATGGAAATGCTTGCTTGACGCACAACAATAAATGTCATTTGTTCTTGCAGCTGAAATGTGCTTGCGAGAGATGTGAGAGCAAACCTCATTGGTTCCTGCACATCATGCAAGAAGGTTTGAGCTTACATTTACCGTACTTGATGTGCTCTTTGTATGCATGTTGGTCAGTGTACATAAATGCCTAAATGAAATCTGTTCATCATATAAAGCAATTGTGTCTACTCAGAGAACTTGGGTTAAACGGCTTGATTCATATTGATTTCTTTTACGGTGTCTTCATAAACTTAAACCGTTTCATTAAAAAAAACTTAATTTGAGTTTAAAAGATGAACGAAAGTCTTCTGGGTTTGAAACAACATGAGAATAAGTAAATGATGGAAGTTTCATTTTAAATTAACTATCCCTTCAACATGCGGAGACAATTTTAGGTAAGATATTTGCAAGCTGATTTCAAAAAGTGTAAATACTTTGACTCTGTAGTGCTATCAAACCATTGGCATGAGCAACATTGGCTCAACCTTTATTTTTGCGATACCATAGGCTCAACCAGTGTGTGGGGCGGTGTATTTTTCATGTATTTAATGTATTTTTCAACCAATGGCAGAAGAGGGAATATGTTCAGGAAGCTTGTGTGAAGTCTTTTTTGTCATTTATATTTGTAAATTCCACAGATTACCTTCAAAAACTGACATTATAAGGGCAGCAGAAGTGATATCGAGGCAACTGAGACAGTGTAATGGTGACATGACAGCTGCCCTTTAGAAAATATCCCCCTGATACGTTCAGACACGCACAATTGTCTCTATAACAGATCAGAAAAACATGCAGATTATCCAAGTGTCTTCCGAACAATCTTTGGCAAAGGTTTCTACAACACATGAAGTATAAAGAAATGATGTTTTCACCAGCAGCGTTCACTAAGCTGATAAATAAACGAGAGTTGTACTCACTGGCCATGCATATTTAAATGGGATAACAATTCGTCCATTTCTGCTGTTGCTTCCCTCGTTTCCATGGTGATGTAAGGTGTGGGAGTTGCCACCCAGGACAGATGTGCTGCCAGTGCCATATGTACAGGTGCCGATTGGTGCAACCCGAGCCTGGTACTCCTTCAGACAGGCCTTGAAGAAGGTGTCACACTGATCAGCTGATGAGCAGTGCTGCCCCCCACTGGCCTGGGGGTCACAGCACTGACCACTCTGTAGAAAGCCCAGAGGGTTTAGCCATTGTCGAATTTGCACCTCAAATGTGCCCACCGCACACACAACCTATGGGAATTCAAAACAGCAAGGTTAAAACATGGAAAACAAACAGGAAAACTGAAGTGACAGAGTGCATGAAGTCATTAAGATGAGAAGCAGCACTTTCAGCCTCCAAAGGTGTTTAGAATTTAAATTCTGTCATGATGCTTGTTCATACTCTCCACAGTTACTGGCTTTCTGAAAACAGTTTTATCACATCTGGATGTTGGCTGGTGCAGGTTAGAATATCAGTGCTGTTGTTGAGGCCAAAATATGATTGTAAAAATGTATCATATACCTTTATAATGTAAATTACAAGTATATTAGTAAACGGAAATGCTTAAAGCAGTGGTTCTCAACCACCAAATCTGGCAAAAACTTCAGAGCTCTCCAGGGTCAGTGCCAGAGCGGCGCCTGTTTCTGAATATTGATTGATATATGTAGACTACTAGTGTAGATATGTAGATTATAAATTATAATTATAATTATATAATTATAATAAGTTATTTTCAGTGGAAGCAACGAATAAAACTGGAAAAACACAAACACGAAACTTGTAAATAAAATAATTTTATATATATAATTTAATAACATATAGCCTAGTTATACGTATATAGAGTGTTCGTCGACTGACTGCATGCCGTCAGAGTTTCCAGTGTTGACAGCTCTATAAAATAGCCTACTGGAAGCGCTGTAGTTTTGCTGTTTGAAGCTACTAAAAATATGAAAAGTACAACACACAAATAGCCTAACATTTTAAGTTACTTCCGTTTCTGAACAAAGAAAGTAGTAATTGATATCATAAATACACGAGCCTGATTTTTGTTTTAATTGTCAGAATTTATCGTACATAAAAATAATAAAATAAATCACAAAACATTTGCAACTAAGACACAAGAAACAAGAACAAAGCCAGAAGTGCCGAATGTAAGCCAGATTTGGCCCAGATTCTGTTGTTATCTGGGAAGCCAAGCATTATGTATATTTGTTAACAGACAATAAGAATTTTTAAACAATTAATCATCTACTTTCGTTTGCTGCATGTTTTAAAAAAAACATAAATTTTACGTTTTTTATTTTTTTGGATTTTATTACATTCAGAAATAATAGGCTACCGGCAGGCCTAAAGCATAATGTTATAATGTACCAACAATATAAACATTATAAACCTAGGCTATATTAGTTCCCCTCACTCCACAACAAATCCTTTAAATTTAACCATATTCAGAATAGAACAAGAATTAAATAATATAATTCTAATGAATAAATATAATATAATTGCAGTAGGGTAGAGTGGGGGAAAACGCCCCCCTTAAGGACTGTGTAATTTTTTTCTGTGAAACAAAAGTTAAATGTGTCCAGAATAGCTTTGCCCCAAAGGTGGTGTAAAATGCCCCCAGTCTGACAAAGCAATTTGCTTTATACATTTACAGCAAAACCAGAGTACAGGCAGTTTTATCTTCAAAATTAAAAAGAATATAATCAATAATTAAGAATTACACAATTATAATAGCCTATTTGAAAAATATTGTTAGCTGATGCTAACTAGCTACCTGATGCTAACCTGAGGCAATTTTTAAATTTAAAATCCAAATATGTTTATTCAACCAACTAGTTAGAATACATTTAATGGAAAAACAAAAGATTTGATGTTCAGAACAGAGTAACTACAGTAATTAAGCCATGCCCCCTGGGGGCGTTTTACCCCACAGACTAGGTTTGAAAAAAAATGATGTCATTCTGAAAATATGATTATATTTTTTCTTAAATAACACATACTCCCTATCTACAGGCCTTACTATTCTCATATAATTTATAACTGTGATGTTCTACAAAACAACAAGCTTTAAAACACTTTTTTTCTTACTACTGAAACTTATTTGGGGGGAAACAGCTGCTCTGTTTACAATGAATATATAGCAGGCACACGAGTCGCCGGTGCAATCAAATAGCTGAAACAGTCAGTAAAGTGTTAGCAGTTTAAAGATTCAAGAATATTAGCAAAGATTATTACAATTCTTCATAAAGCGAACTCTCTTCTATTCTTAATACTAATAATTCTTAAACTAAAAATATTTTTGTAACAAAAATACCGAAATTAAAACATTTAGCATTTAATCCATGTATTTGACAGCCTACACCCACCCACTCCCCATCTCGTACTTCTGAGTGGGAGATCTTCCCAGGACAGTAGCCTGCCTCACAGACTAAAATCAGGCCACCCACTCCGGAGATGAGGGGGCACAGTGACTGAGCTGGCCAGGCCGGGCCCCTTGAGGCCCCTCCCTTTGTCCAAGACAAAATTTGAAGGCCTTCCAAGCTGATATGCATATGAGTCTGTTGTAATAAAAATAAAACTCAAAAATATGATATATACCAGTTTAACGTAATTGTAATTCATGATTTTATTTGTTCTATGGAACACAAAATGAGACCATTTGTAGATAATAAGTGTACGTACACACAAATGTGCATAAAATCGGCGCACAACTGATGAATAAATCATGATTCCCCAACTTTCTTACTAAAATCTACAAAAATCACAAACTCTGGGTGGCCTTACAGTTGTGTTTCATTTTGTAAATAGATATTTCATGTTAAATATATTATCACATAAAAGGTGCTTTAAAGCCCAAGCTGCAAAGTTCCTCTGAATAGAAACACAAACACATGTACAATTGGCCAATAATAGGTTTTATTGTTTGAGCTAGTTTTAAGGATGGTATTGCAACTCTTAGAAGTCCTTGGAGTTTACGCACATTCAAATATGGCACAGATGCTCAGCAGCAGTAGATGATGACAGAATTCTCGTTTTTGGGTGAACTAAGACACGAGATTGAAAAGCACTCAATTGTATTACCACAAAAACAGAAAAGATGTGTTCATAAAACTGTGGTTGTATGAACATGGATGAACTTGCTCGGAGTAGTGCTCAAAGGCCCTACTGTTTCACAAATAAAACATCACATTCTGTTTTTTACAGTTGATGAAGTTTCCTTCACATCCGACAACCTTCAAACAACACAAAACACAATCCTCACGAGACCCCATTCATCCAGACAGATAATGACTCTAGTAGTCTTTGTATCTGAAGGCAGATAAAGACAGAAAGAACAGACGATAACATTGATTCAAAGCGAAATCCCTGTCTAAATGGACAGCTACAGTCCTCTTCTGTGCTGTAATCACCCTCTTCATCTGCATGTTCACTTAACTTCATTACCTTCATCTTCTCCCCGCAGGTTATTTACCTCCACATGTCTTGCCTTTCTCTAACGCATTCTCTCCTTACACCCTTGTGTTAGTTACTTCCTACACTTCAACCCCTTGCTCTCTGTTTTCCATTCTTTCTCTATATCAATACCTCTCCCTTTTTTCTGTCCCTCTCTCCCCAGAGGGGAACACATTTACAACATAGCTCCTATCTTGCCCTCTCTGACTGGCGTTCTTTTTTTTTTTTCTTGACTTCTTTTCACCTGGGAACAGATCTCTCCTTCTCTCATCATGATGTTCAGACTTTCCTGTCTTCATTGTTGCCGTTCTTTTATTCATCTCTCTTTTTGGCATAAAGGAGAAGAGAACACGCGTGCACACACAAACGGGATGGCTGGGCATTTCAGGTTCTCTGAGCAGGGCAAAAAAAAAAAAGATTTCCCAGAGAAAAACCTGTAAAATCCAATGTGTTTTATCAAAACTATTACAAACTATATACAGTTTGGTATAGAAAATAATTGCCCTCCTTTAAAATAATCAAATTTTGTTGCTTTTCAGCCTGAAATGAAGATGGACAGTTTTTGTTTTATCCAGCTGTATTTACTCAGTGCAACTTACAACATCCAAGTTAAAGATATAACACCAACATGTCTGAAAAAATAAATTAATTATCAGAATCACTGACTTGGAAAAAGGATCACCTCCTTGTGTCAGTATTTTGTTGAACCACCTTTTGATTTAAAGGGGTCATATGGTGCGATTTCATGTTTTCCTTAGTCTTTGGAGTGTTAAAAGCTGTTGGTGCAAACAGAAGATCCGTAAAGTCGCAAAGATTAAAGTCTCAAACCCAAAGAGATATTCTTTATAAAAGTTAACGCTCAGCCACGCCCTCCTAAAACGCCTCGTTCAAACACGCCCCCACATGTCTACGTCACGATGTGGAAAGATTTGCATAACACCGCCCAAATGTGCACGCAAAGAAAGAAGGCGTAACTTTTATTCTCGCTGTAGTATTGTTGCTGCCGCCACCATGTCGTAGAGACGCTGTGTGTTTCGTTGCGAAAGCCAAACTACTTTGTTTGGCCTTCTAGGACACAACCAGAAATCAGTGGTTAATTTTTATTTACAACACTGTTCCAGAACAGTACAACCCAAATATTCGAGTGTGTGCAGCGCATTTTATGGAGGAGAATTTCCTGAACCTGGTCAGGGGCACAACATTTCCGTCACACACTTGAAGTATTCAGCCAATCACAACGCACTGGATAGTTGGCCAATCAGAGCACACCGCGCTTTTCAGAACGATGAGCTTTGTAAAAATCGACGCATTTCAGAAAGGCGGGGCATAGAGGAGAAACAATAATGTACAGTATGTGGAAAATAATGTTTTTGTTTTTTTTTACCTTAAACCGCGTAAACA
>NW_015636847.1:7800-8552 GCF_001515625.1 Sinocyclocheilus rhinocerous
GGACAGTTTTTGTTTTATCCAGCTGTATTTACTCAGTGCAACTTACAACATCCAAGTTAAAGATATAACACCAACATGTCTGAAAAAATTAATTAATTATCAGAATCACTGACTTGGAAAAAAGATCACCTCCTTGTGTCAGTATTTTGTTGAACCACCTTTTGATTTAAAGGGGTCATATGGTGCGATTTCATGTTTTCCTTAGTCTTTGGAGTGTTAAAAGCTGTTGGTGCAAACAGAAGATCCGTAAAGTCGCAAAGATTAAAGTCTCAAACCCAAAGAGATATTCTTTATAAAAGTTAACGCTCAGCCACGCCCTCCTAAAACGCCTCGTTCAAACACGCCCCCACATGTCTACGTCACGATGTGGAAAGATTTGCATAACACCGCCCAGAATTTCCTGAACCTGGTCAGGGGCACAACATTTCCGTCACACACTTGAAGTATTCAGCCAATCACAACGCACTGGATAGTTGGCCAATCAGAGCTCAAGACATTACACAGATTTTCAATGGGGTTTACATCTGTCTAATTCTTGTGGCTCAGTGGTAGAGCATTGCGTTAGCAGCGCAAAGGTTGTGGGTTCAATTCCCAGGGAACACACATACTGATAAAAAATGTGTAGCCTGAATGCACTGTAAATCACTTTGAATAAAAGTGTCTGCTAAATGCATGAATTTAATTTAATAATATTAAATATTATTTATATCATATAGTATATATATATATATATATATATATATATATATATG
>NW_015636847.1:8577-9381 GCF_001515625.1 Sinocyclocheilus rhinocerous
ATGATATATACATAATTATAAATCATTTTAACATTTATTTTAAACCCTAAAGATGCACACACAAGAAAAAATCCCAATGTGCATCACACACTCTCTCCCACACAAATAAACACACACACTGATTCTCCTGTGAATACGACATTCCAAGCCGGGTCAGACAGTAAGACTCTGCGGTGCCTGTCCTCTCCCCATGACCCCACGTTTGAGCAGGACCGCTGAATGGCTGTACTGTCCTCCCATTGTTCCATCATGGCATGTTGTCCCATTCCTGCTCCTAAAACATGGACACATCAAACACTCGGCAGATAGACCCCCGGTCATCATTCTCCATCTCTCTTTCTTCCTCTCCCTCTATCCTCTGCCAGGGTCATTCCCAACATACCTGTATTTCAGCGGTCTCTCTTGTGGAGCTGCATCACAGGGCTCATTACCAAGACATTAAAACCCCACAAAGACTCATGCTGAACTCCTGCCATCCAACATCAGAAACAAAGACATGCTGCTATTTTAAGCAAAAATCATTTGTGCATAACATAGGCTATTTACTGTCCATTTTTGAGGGGGAAGCTACCCATTTTAAAGTCATGGATTGACTAACTGTTAAAGTATTATTATCTAACTATACAAAAGGTAACCCTTATCTGTTTTATTCTCCATACCTGATTTAGGTGTTGTAGCCTGAATGCACTGTAAATCACTTTGAATAAAAGTGTCTGCTAAATGCATGAATTTAATTTAATAATATTAAATATTATTTATATCATATAGTATATATATATATATATATATATATATATATATATG
>NW_015636847.1:9641-10897 GCF_001515625.1 Sinocyclocheilus rhinocerous
TTCCTGCTCCTAACATGGACACATCAAACACTCGGCAGATAGACCCCCGGTCATCATTCTCCATCTCTCTTTCTTCCTCTCCCTCTATCCTCTGCCAGGGTCATTCCCAACATACCTGTATTTCAGCGGTCTCTCTTGTGGAGCTGCATCACAGGGCTCATTACCAAGACATTAAAACCCCACAAAGACTCATGCTGAACTCCTGCCATCCAACATCAGAAACAAAGACATGCTGCTATTTTAAGCAAAAATCATTTGTGCATAACATAGGCTATTTACTGTCCATTTTTGAGGGGGAAGCTACCCATTTTAAAGTCATGGATTGACTAACTGTTAAAGTATTATTATCTAACTATACAAAAGGTAACCCTTATCTGTTTTATTCTCCATACCTGATTTAGGTGTTTAACCAGGAATCATCCTTAATTTCACTTTTTAATATGAAAGGCTGTACTGTTCAAATGGCTATCCTCCAACTGTTAATGAACAACCGCTACAGTCCACAATCTGAGTACAAGACAGTATCCTACAAAGCACTGAAAACACAGCTGGTCTATCTGACACATTACTGCCCTGCTTCTTTAGCCCATGATTTCTGCACATATGCAATACTACTGCAGGCGCAACAGATTATTTTTAACTGGCCCAGTTGGGCCAGTAGTTCTGTACATTACTTTATCTAGCCACAAATATAATCAATAATAATAGCAGTAAGAAAAATATAATGACATTTGCAAGTTAGCAACATTTTTGCAAGCATCATCAAAAAAAAAATTTTCGTTGCAATTTTACATTTTCTTTTCGTTTTACAAAAAAAGCTATAATGTAACTCCATGATATTCATTCTTAAACACACCTTTTCTAGAAACAATGGCATGAGTTTTTTTTAAATTATATATATATATATATATATATATTCGTATTTACATATTTAACTTATAGATTTAATGAATAAGAAATTATAAATTTTATTCAGCAAGGACATATTACATTTTTCAAAAGTGAAAGTAAAGACATTTATAATATTAAAAAAGATTCCTACTTCCTATTTTGAAGGACCATGTGACAATTAAGACTGGAGTTATGGCTGCTGAAAATTCAGCACTGCCATCAGATGAATACATTTTGAAATATATTACATTTGTATAATATATTAATGTATTAATATTTCACAGTATTACTGTTTTACTGTATTTTTTATTAAATAAATTGAGCCAACTATAGTGATCATAAGATATTTCTTTAAAAAAAAAAAA
>NW_015636847.1:10907-24535 GCF_001515625.1 Sinocyclocheilus rhinocerous
ATTATATATATATATATATATATATATATATATATTCGTATTTACATATTTAACTTATAGATTTAATGAATAAGAAATTATAAATTTTATTCAGCAAGGACATATTACATTTTTCAAAAGTGAAAGTAAAGACATTTATAATATTAAAAAAGATTCCTACTTCCTATTTTGAAGGACCATGTGACAATTAAGACTGGAGTTATGGCTGCTGAAAATTCAGCACTGCCATCAGATGAATACATTTTGAAATATATTACATTTGTATAATATATTAATGTATTAATATTTCACAGTATTACTGTTTTACTGTATTTTTTATTAAATAAATTGAGCCAACTATAGTGATCATAAGATATTTCTTTAAAAAAAAAAAAACATTTAAAAAATTGTACCAACTGAAAGCATAGTGTATTTCATATTCATATACTAAATTATTCTCACAGTTTCAACAAACCTCATCTTTGTTAGCCAGCTGTAACCTTGCTACATATACAACAGGTTACATTAGCTAGGGTAATATCCAATATGTGACATAATTAAATTTAAAAATATATAAAAACTGTATTACAGATATCAACAACAATATTCAAATAAAATCTAAATGTTTGCAAAACAAAAACACATTTTCATGATTGATGAACATAAGATTCATAAGAAAGTGCCGTGCCTGGATAGGTCAAGTGACATTTCCGTCAACTGGCCTCAGGTCACGGGGCCATCCTTATTGTTGAGCCCTGTTATTTATAGCCCAACTAACAATACAAAGCTGTTGATCACTTCCCTCCTCATCTCTTTTGACAATAACATAAAATCATTACAAATTATTCTCCCTGTAGAACGTTCTGCAACATACAGGCTTTAGATTTTCCAAGAACCATCAAAGCATTTAAAAAGCAAAGTTCATACTGCAAAAATGACAGAACCAAAACATTAGCCTTTCTCACACGCCCTCGGTGTCAGGACAGGTATGTTCATCCAGCAGCAACCCGCCAGAACACACATGCACTTTCTGCACTCAAAGGGTTCTCATCCCCAGGATCTGCACTCCACAGCAGGTGAGGTCTCATCTCCACCGCAGACCAACAACCCCAGCGGAGACCTCAAAGCCTGGAATAATAGGGTGGCTGGGGTGGGATGTGAAGCATTGGGAGTAGATTCAGAAATGATTTGCCTTGGTTTTAATGCCAAATGGTTTTAAACAGAGCAGGCTTCTTTATCAAACCATAACAGAGATTCATATTTTGAAAATAAAATGATGATATGTGTTCTCTAAATACAACTAAGCCATTTGGGTAATACAAATGGATCAGCATAATTAGAGTCACTGAATGTTTTCTGGGAATGCAAACAAAAGCAAAATCACATGCCCACGAAGAGATCCATTTCTCTATATAAAATCTCCATGGCCGCCACTTTACTGCTTGATGTAAACATAATGAAATTAAAAATAATCCTCGCTCCGAACAGAAAAACACTGCAATGTCCTCATTTATACTGGAGCAAAATGATACTTTCTTGTACAAATAAGCCAGTGCGCCAAATATGTTGAGCCTTGTTTTTCATTTCTCCAGTTTCAGAGTAAATAGTCTTAAAGACAAAGCTTTACAATAACAAACTGTCGTGTGTGTCAGATATATTGTTGCATATAACCCATAGCTGACATGAGACTTTAATATCTGCATGAAAAACGAGGCAACACGCCCAAAAGAGCGACAAGTGCAGCGCGCAACAAAGAAAGAAGGAACAACAGGTGGCCGCAGACGGTAACAGCTCAACACTGGTCTCTCATCCACAAAGGTGTAAAACGGAATTATGGGGGGTTCCACACCCCTCATTCAGGGTTAAACATCCTAAATAACGGTGAAGAAGCAGGCTGGGTGTGTTTAAAGCATGTATCGGCTTTTAATATAATTTCAACAATCGCAAAAGTTTGCAAATTAGTCGGAAATTGCTAAATGTGTTCGTTGGCGAACAGAAATAGTCTTTGATTGAGGAGGTAACCATAGCAACAGCTAAGCGGTCGCCGTCTGTATCGGACGTTATAAACAAAAACACTATTACTGTTATTACTTGTCACGCTATTAGGCTACACAAATGTATCTCAAAATTCGTTCAGATTTGTTTAATAAGTTTACGCTTAGTGTCTGTTTGCGCGAGATGAACCTCAACCTTCTGCGCCCAGAAAAATTACTGACAGAAATTGTTTTAAAAAGTTCAGCTGCCTGAAAGCCGCTTAATGATTCGCAAACTGGTGCAAACCACTTGCAAACAGAGCTAAAGAAAGAACAACACTGCACTAAATAAGGACCGAGGATTGTCCGTGCAAAGCTCTGGAGAGAAAACAACCGTGGAAAAAAAAAAAAAGTCAAAGCGGACTGAAAATAGCAGCGCATGATCGGCGGCTTACCTGCGGCTGCAGCGCAAGCGAGAGCAGGAAAATCACGCTCCAGTGCTGTCCGCGCTCAACAGCCCTTATCATCGCCCTACCAGCACTCCTCCTGTCCGTACTCGATCTCTCCCAGGAGTGCCAACTCTTTCGGTCTCTGTCCATTCTCATAGCAGACATTTGCGCACTTGTTCTGTGCGTACGGAACAGCCTTTCCCTGTTTGGTGACGCTTTCTTTACACTGTCCATGTGTCCATCATGAAGACACAGCGGGAAAACGAGTAAGTAAATGTGGCACAGGTAAATGATAAAACCACTGAGATCTTTCCACACTCCGAGTCCAGGGTGCTTCCTCCTCCTCCTCCTCTAGCTCTTCCTTCTTCCACCTGCTACAGTTAAGAAGCTTTGAATGTTCGACCTGCTGACCTGACTTGAGCTTTCATCCCATTTACTTTCCCACTCACTTAAAGCAGCTCTTTTCTCTCTCGTCAGCCGGATAGGCTTTGCCGATGCCCTCCCAAAGCAAAGCGTTGCAAAGGGCGAGCGATGAGAGCGAGACTGCGCATCACCGTGGGAAGCACTAGCGGTAAAGTTGCCAGTAGAGGGTGTGTCCTCCGCCTGGGAATATCCGTCACCTGTCTCTAACTTGAATATAATAGAGTCATATTTGTCTGTTACAAACTTAAGTAGCTTGGAAACATATGTCTAAATTATTTTCATGTAGCCTAATGTAAGGAGTGCTGCTGTTAACCCAAAATACTGCAACACTAATAGAAAACGCTTAAAAATCAGTGTCTGAATTTATTGTGGTAATCAAGTCACCGTCCATTTTAAATATTAGCCTGCATCCAAAAATGAGTCAATAATAAATTAAATAAAACTGCAAATAAAACTGGACACAAATACATGTAGCACAAATAGATAAACATAACAACTCTAAAAACACATCACAAAATGAGTGTCAAATACACGGTCATTCTGTGCTTTGAGTCCTTTTTTTTTTGTGTGAATTGTGACCATTTTACAATCCTCCTCCTAAATTATGATAAGATGATAAGATCTGCAAGTATAAAAAAAGAAGCAGCCCTGCTTGGCAGAAAAAAATAATCTTTTTTTTTTCTCTTTGTTTCTACAGATGGACACAGAGACTTAGAGTTAGTCCACTCAAAAATGAAAAACCTGTCATTTACTCACCCTCATGTTGTTCTTCATTTGTGTTTTGAAGATAACCAAAGTCTGATGGATTTGAACTACAAGAGGGTGACTAAATGATGATTATGACGACGATTTCCCTGAAAAATGAAGCTTTTTCTTTTCTAAGTTACTGCAAGTTCATCTGAAATGTGAGCAGCTTTTTTCAATGGCACATGGACGTTAAATTTCTTGGATGAACATTCTATTCTGGAATGTTATGCTTTTATTAGCCATGCCGTTTTAAAGCAGTTTTCACTATTAGCTGTTGTAAATTTTTCCTCAAATTTCTATGCAATGCTAACAGTGGAAATTATGCCAATGAGTGTTGAAGATTTCACTGTGATGTAGTAAACATTTTAAAATGTTTGACTCTCAAGAAGTGTAAAAAGCTTCATTTTTTCCCCCAAACAGTAATTCAGTGGCATTTAGTAAAATCACATTCTGAAGGTGAAGAAATTGCTTACAATTTAGATTTGTATTTTTCTGGATATTTGATTTTAAAATATGTAAACATTTGTTAATTCAAATAGATTTAGTGATAATTTGTGATATAATCATTTAAAAAATATATTTGGTTGAAAGTGAATTTTTAGTTTCAGTTGACTATAGAAATTTGATTTTGTCAAACATTTTTTTTTTTTTAGTTGAGAAAAAGTAAACCGATTACTTGTAACAAGTTGAAGCAATTGTTTTACTTTGATCCAACAAAACTTTTGTTCCAGTGTAGTTTTAACATCTCAGCTAACAGGGAACGTTCTCAGAACTTTGCCTATGGCAAGATTCTCTCTAAGTTCAAAGTTACTGTCAAATCGTTAGCATAAAAATGTTATTTATACATTATTAATTAAACGTTTTTTTTCTGAACAGTTTGTTTAATTTGCCTTTTCTGAAGGTTACTAGAACGTTCAGAGAACATTCAAGTAACATTCATATATTGTTTGAATATCGAATCTTCCCGCAACATTTGTATAAACAAGGATAAAGTTTTTAAAACATTTTAAAAAATGGGATGTTTCCATTTTTTCAAATACTTTAATGGGAACATTTGCAAAAGAAACAAAAGAATCAAGTAACATTCATATATTGTTTGAAAATCGAATCTTCCCCGCAACATTTGTATAAACAAGGATAAAGTTTTTAAAACATTTAAAAAAATGGGATGTTTCCATTTTTTCAAATACTTTAATGGGAACATTTGCAAAAGAAACAAAAGAACATATTTTGTTTGCTGGAATGTAGATAAAAAGCTTGTGTGGATACATAAAATTAAACAGTCCTGTCATTTCACATGCATTACCGGGAGTCAGAGAATCATTATAAAATCATGTAAAAAAAAAAAAAAAATACTTTCATAGCTTAAAATTGGGGTTTGTCCTTTGGGGTAAAACCTTTATTTATACATTATATCTTTATATTTCACTTACACCTTCTACTGTCACCTCAGGAGGGTGCTGGTCATATGCTGATTTCCAAACTAGATAAACTGATGCTGTTCAGCTCCCTGTATTACAACACTTGGTCTTTATGCATACATATGATGCATAAGGTTAATCTCAACAGCCCAACAACACTTCTATTTTGATACAATTATACAGTTTATAAATGACAGAGAAAGACCCATACCACAAACAAGATCACGCCGATTCTACAATTATATGCCTGTCCTTTTTATGAAGTCACAGTATACAGTTATCAATTGTAACAAATAAATTGTGAAACTACCCCATCCCATAATGCACTGGTCTGGAAATTCTCAGTAGGGCTTCTTTTCATGTGTACTCCCATGGCAGTTCTGGAATAATAGGTCTCAAGCTTCACTTAATCTCCGAGCATGATCAAAGTGCTGCGGCACCAATTAAAAGACCCCGTCAGAGGCCAGACAATAGACAGACAGAGGCTGTTACATTCAATACTCATGCACATTTACATTACCGCCGGCTTGTTATCACATCATAGGCTAAAAGTGGAAGTGGCATGCTTTCTCTGACTTAATCATTAGGTCGTTGGGTGAGGACAAAGCAATAAACCTAGAACCCTTTTTTTTTTCAGAGGTTTGGACGCCAAGTAGTGTTTGTGGGGCCCTATTGCACCCAAAATGACTATGGATGTTTGAACATTCACAAAGATGGAATATTTTAGTGTTTACAGTAAGATTGCGTGTGTAGGCCTACTACTGTCTACAGTTCTACATTGCTGAAGAAAAACATGACAAATGAAATAAAAATGAACCAGTTTAATTTCTGGAATCTTTTTTACAGAAATAACAACTAGTGACTAGTCTGGTTTGTTTACGGGTTTTATATGGGTTTTGACCACTTTTCAGCTGATCAGGCATAATTTTAAACCAGGTCCGTCTATAAACCGGACATCTGGAAATTAAACGCATATCGGCATCATTTCGCTGCTTTCCAGATCTCCATAACGGGGACCAGTGAACTTTCCACTGTGTAGGCATGGAGGCAGTTAGCTACTACAACACAAAGCATCCGCTTTATGCTGAAAATATAATGAGCCGATTTTATTGACCCGATCCTGTTTCCTCCCCCCATTCGCGACGGGATGGACTAGTTGCTGACGCGCACATCCCTGGAAACCGGTTATTTCCCAAAGTAGAGTGACCCGTGGTCAGAACAGAGGGCTCTTGAAGTCCGGCTGCGATTAGCATAGAGTGGCGCTGACCTCGACTCAACTGAATTTTAATCGCTCTCGCTCTTTATTCCTACTGATCTAAAGCCGCGCTGAGAGCGTGACATCATTTATGTATCCGTTCGAATTTTCAGCTGTTGGCGGTAACTACCTGTACGGCTGTGTTCTGACAAAGTATTTTTTCGTCAGTACTTCATTAAATCATTAAATTACGGCATAGACAAACTACCAGCAGTGACGGATAATCTTTTGAGGGCTCATAAACCAATAAAACTTACTAATATTTTTCCAGTCTGCTCCGTGATGAGTGACATTCACGTAACAAAAAGAAAAAGAAAAGATTTCCAGAAAAAGCAAATATGACAGCCTTTATGTTGCGCATTTCCTAAGGCAGAGAACCAATCCGCCCCTGAGAAGAATGGAAATGGGTACAAACCTTACAAACAAACGTACAACCGTAAATACTACAACAGTAAATGTCTCCATCTGCTGGACCCATTGTGAACTGAAAGTTGGTGATGGAAAGAAAGCCAGTCCCTCTGGACTAACTGAACAAGAACATCCTCATATTTGCTCTATTTCCGTGCCAGATTATAAGCAATACATAATAAACAAAGAATAAACTAAACCTACACAGTTTATAGTCACCAAGTTCTAGGCTTGAACCCATAACAGCCCATTTTGGAGGTAGGTTTGTGGGCATATTTGGATTCTGGACAAGGCACAGTGATGTAGTTTTCTCAAACCAGCCAACCTGTCGCTTGGTCAGATGATCAGCGTGGGGACAGCTGTGTCCCACACATTGCTGGCATAAGAAGTGTCTGTTCCGTGACTCAAAGGAGGCAGTGTTGGTGGACAACTAACTGCTAGGCACGATGCCAATTGCATGAGACACACACACAGCACCAGCAGCAGTTAAGGTCAGGTTTTTCTCAAGGCAAAACAGTGGAGTGTGCAGAGGCTTGGGAAAACTGCAGAAGAATGTACGTTCGTGTACACAGAAAAAAAGCTGATCTAGTAATTTAGGTCACAACACAATGTAACTCAAGGCAGCCCCTATTGTACAGCTGACAGTCCAGAGTCCCTCAAACTTAATTGAAGAGTAAATGACCTCTTACACAAACACTCAAAGACTCCCAGGACATGAGAGGCTCATTTACCTTCCATAGAAATCACTCACTGCTTGAGATTAAAGAGAGTGAATGTATGAGCTCAAACGGCAGGATGATCAGTTTATGATGAGTTTGAGAATGCATTGCCATAAAACATCTTTTAATTCAGAGAAAAGAAGTAAATCCTCTAGAAACCAGACTTAAGCCTGAAGATCAATAAATCACTGCATCACCTACAAAGAGTGTCACAAACACTTATGTAGACATGATTGAGGCCCAGTTCAGTTTCACAAAGACACGCACAAACACTACGGTTCAAAAGTTAGGGGTCACTAATTTGCTTGAAAATATTTTTGAATGATGCTCACCAAGGCTGCCCTTATTTGTAAAAAAAAAAACCGGTAATAGTGAAATATTAGTTTAAAACTTGTCTATTTCAATACATTTTAAACTGTAACTAATCATGTGATGGCAAAGCGAATTTTTTAGCAGCCATTACTCCAGTTTTCAGTATCACTTGATCTTTCGTAAATCATTCTAATATGCCAATTTTGCGCTCAATTATTAATAATGGTTCTTACTGTCAATGTTGAAAAGTTTTCGCTGCTTAATATTTTTATGGAAACAGTGATGCATTGTTTTCATGATTCAGCATTCTTTGGAAATCTTTTGTAAAATTATAAATGTCTTCACTGTCACTTTCAATGCATCAATTTCAATGCACGTTTTCTGAATAAAAGTATTTTTAAAACAGAAAAGTTATTTTAAATTGTTTTTATTCTATTTCTAATAAATAGTCCTGGCAAACATAAGAGACTTTGAAAAATATATAATGAATGAATGTGTTCCATAAAAGGCAATAATTGTGCGGCTCTACTCCAGCTGCATATGAACACTACTCAAATTGAACAATAAGAAAGAAAAAAAAATAAAATCTCAAACCCCATGTGAAGGGAAAAAACAAGCAGAAAGCAACACGTAAAACATTGTGATTTAATAAAAACAACAAAGCTCCAGGTACAATGTCTGGGAACCATACTCTGGGTGCAATGCTTCTGAAGACATAATTGGAATAAAAAAAAACCCCTGCATACTTACAAACTCGCCAAAGCCAACCATATCGGAAAAGGGAATAAAAATTGAAAGATTAAGTTTCCATTCACTCCTTGCCTTGCATTGTGCAGAACAAATCTAACGGGCACAGCTAGGCAAGTCACATCAAATAAAAATGTACTTTTCATCTCTGGACTTTTTCTTTTGAATGGCGTGCATGTAATCTATTCAGCCATTAAAGCCTGAACTGTCCCAAGTGATTTCTAAATGCAGGCCTGTGTATAACTGCCAATTGTCATAGAAGCTGCATGTACGTGAGTGTTATTTCTTTGCAAATGAGATTTTCATTGCATTGCTCTGTGTGATCTTAAAGCCTTGCAAAGCTTCTCTGGCTGCGCCCACCTGCACCTCATTATTAAACTCCACAAAGGCGATGTCGTGACGACCAGGGACAAGACGGACTTCTTTGAATCCAGGAAACCTATGAGAAGAATGCGGCATCATAATTGGCAAAAGAAGATAAAATATTTTAAAATGACCTGGAACTTTGCCAGCACCCCACTGAACACGGTTCAAAAGCATTTCTGAACAAAGCAAACAAACACTCACTGGTTGAACAGCATAGACAGCATGAGCTCGTTCGTCTCCTCTGAGAGATTGGTGAGAAACAGGATGTGGTTGGGAGGGTTTTCTGACACCTTCAGACAAAATGTTATTAATCATAAAAGTGATGCACTGAAATTTCGTCAAACGAAAACATTGTCGAAACAGTTTTGGAGGGCTGAAATCATTGACTAAAATGGTGACGTTTAATTAGTGCTTCTCCAATGACATTTTGACTGTGTCAGTGTCCATTTCGCACACAAAATGTGGATAAACTACAACAGGTAAACATGTCAGCATTGACAGCATTTTGTCATTTTTAAAACAATGACAAAATACTGTGAACAAAACTTCACTGAAGGTTTTTTTTTTTTTACATCATAGCACACCTACCATCCAATAATTGCAATAAACAGTGTGCTTTGTTATTTACTAGAGATGTAACGATTCACTCAACTCACGATTCGATTCGCAATGTTTTTAACAAAATTAGATTTAAGACAAATTATAAATTAAATGTGTCCTGTTATTATTGCTTGGGACAAAATACTGTACGTTTCTTTGTGAAATTGAAATAACACTATAATAATATACTAATATAGCACTTGTAACTTATTGCTCTTTTGTTGGTTTTGATTTACTAATATGAAAAAAAGCCTGTGCTTTCAAATTCAAATGTTTTGACGCTCTAATGAACCAGTCAGCTCCTCCGCTTTACTTCTAGTTTTAGTGTGAAATAAACATGAAATCAAATTAATACAGCAAATTACAGTACGTTTAAATGTTTCAACAAAGAATTCATACATCTTTAAAAAAATTGCCTAGAGCAATTTAAGTTTATAACTCTGAACTGGTTCAAGAAACAAAAACAAAAAAACAGAAACGAATGAAATTGACAGGAACATAACCAGAAACAAAATCGAATTTATTTGAAATGGCCATTAACTGGTTAATAACATTTTATCGTTTAGTATTTTTTAATTTTGCAATCTACCAATCATGAATTAAAATAGTATGGCCTATGCAAACGTTGACGCAATTCCTCACAGGTAAGTCACAATGGCAATGCCCCGGGAATTACAGTTTTTCTGAGGATGTGTCACAAACCGTCAAGCATTAGGCCTACATTTAAGTGAAAATGAATGGCAGGTAATATGCAGCTTGTTGTGCGTTTTGAAACTAGCGAAAATTGCAGGATAGTGGAAACATGGATTCACACACAACATGTTATAGCCTATCTGAAGGATGATGATTTACGGCGATAATGCGAGAGAAGTACAAAGCCTATAGTTTACATTAATAATATTTTAGCATCCAGATACGTTGCGAATATGGAAACATTTGGATTCGTGCTGAATGAGAGGTAGGCTTCAGTTTAGCTTTAAATTACTTCGTTTTGGCTTGACGTTTATATAACTTAAATACTGTTAACTTCAGAGGATTTGTTGTGGAGAGAAGGGAACTAAAATAGCCTATAGCTGTGTTTATAATGTTTGTAAACATTTTGCTTTATTTACCAGTATTTTTGCCTACATTATTTCTGAATGTAATAATAAAATGCGACACAGCCTACGTGACTTATTTTTATTGCATACCTGCTGTGGCATCTGGCCAGGCATTTGTCCTGGCATCATCTGACCTGGAGGAATAGCACCTGGAGGCATCTGCCCAGGTGCCATACCAGGAGGAGGCATCATACCAGGCGGAGGCATGTAGGGAGGCTGACCGGGCATTGGCATCATGCGAGGGGCTTGGCTCATGGGTGGCATTCCCTGTAAATGGCCAATAAATAAATAAATAAATCATATCAATAACTGCCTGAAAATAGACCACAATGGAGTCAGCACACAAATTCCCAAAGATCCCAAACATACTAACAGGCATGGCTACTGGTACCCCGGCCATAGCAGCAGAAGCCTTTTTCCCAGTACCTGCATCAGGGGCTTTAGGCTTTTTCTTCTCTTTCTTACGGTCTCGCTCCACATATGTGCCCTTCATTTTTGCAATGATATCGGAGTCCTGCTTTGCATACTGAATACGCTGTGAATAGATTTTAAGAGCATTTTAGTTCAGATTACACATTTCTTGGCTTGAAAACATCAACTTAAAAGCATTAGGAGTGTGTGTATATATATAAATCCTCAGATCTTACCATAGGTTTATCATAAAATGGGAAGCCTTGCATAGAGCGGAGCGCATTGGAAGCACTGTTGATCTCCTTGAAGATCACAAAGGCCTGACCCCTCATCTTCAGTGTAGGTGAAACAAGAATGTCCAGAATTTGTCCAAACTGGGAGAATATAGCATACAACGACTTCTTCAGTTCTATTAAAAGAAGAGGAAAGGGTCACAACATGAAGAAACACACAAAATCGTTTGATTAAAAACAAACAGAACCATATCATCTTTATTGATCTTTTCATTCAAGTTGTTGATGTAAATAGTGTGATTTAAACGCATCTCCTGGTTCGTCATGATTCTGAAATGAAAAACACAGATATTAAACCCAACGTGCAGAATGAAAAAAAAAAAAACTCTTATTGAGCACATGGCAGAAATAATCTGTTAAAATAAAAGTCTTCAAGAAGAAAGAAATACGTTTATTTTTACATTAAATTGCGCTTTAAATCCGTGAATGACTGACCTAGCGCGTTGTTTCAAACGGGAGCTAACGTTAGTGAGTTCGCTTGTCAATTAATTTAATCACGAATTACAATTTTACTATTCAGAGAAAGCGCGTATTTTGTAGTGATGTGACGTTCGACACCGAGGCTTCGAAGCTTGTATCAAAAAAACGAAACATCTCAGTGAAGCACTGTACCGGAGCTTGATTCGTTTTGCCAAAACCACGTGATCTGTGACAACCGAAGCTTCAGGTGCGTTCGACTTCATGCGGCGCCGCGCAAACCGATCGGCGGCTGACTTGAAGCAGTGCATGTCGGTTAGAAATTTA
The DNA here is from genome assembly GCF_001515625.1 of Sinocyclocheilus rhinocerous. Taxonomy (NCBI): domain Eukaryota; kingdom Metazoa; phylum Chordata; class Actinopteri; order Cypriniformes; family Cyprinidae; genus Sinocyclocheilus; species Sinocyclocheilus rhinocerous. The sequence goes on from NW_015636847.1 coordinate 22,855, forward strand.
GTCCGACTTGAACCGGCGCCGACGCCACGTCACTGTCACGTGTGGCATCAAAGTACCGCGATAGCGTTTCGAGAGCAGCTGGCTGACTCAGCTGGTGCAGCTTTTTCAGAGCGAGACTGTTCAGTGTCATTTTCTGTTTGTTCACTGTGAGTTCCAGTAGAGTATGTTCTCACTAAAATCTCGTTTATCTTTTTGTTCATTGAATGCAAGGGGTCTAAAGGACAAAGTAAAACGCAAAGGTAGTATTATCTCTAATTTATTAGCCATTTTAAACAGTCCAAAAATGGCTGGGTCGTCTGGGACGCAAAGGCAGCGTTTTCCACCTTTTGACCACAAGATGTCGTTAGTGTGCACCGTCTTGAAAAGCTTCGAGTAATGAACCTTTTTACGATACAGTTGAGGGGAAAGCCTCGGTGCTTCGCAACGCTTCATTTTCCCATCACTAGTATTTTGATCAAATAAGCAAAAAAACGAAGAAAAAGATCAAATGAACACAATTAGACACATTTACTCACAATTATTAAGCGAGCTTCAGCCAACCACACACTTGAATAAGAAACCACAGAACACAAAAAGAACGTGCAACTTCCGCCTGAAAACCCGCCTATTTAAGAATTCGATCGGAGTTGTGACAACTCCGTTCACTCCAATGGACCAGTTTTTTACAGCAATGGCGGATCGTGGAGCCGCTCAATAGTTCCCGGAAGTTAGCGCTCATACTATCAGCGCCGTAGAGATGCAGCAGAAGAGACCGCTGTGATGAACTATTAAAAGGTATGACATTTATAGAACAAAATTGTATATTATCAGCACAGCTAATCAAATTACCCTGTGCATTAAAACAGATGATTATTAGATTATTCCTCACTTAATTAGTAGATTTACGGGATGTTATTCATTCTCTTCATGCAGTTTCATCCATCGTTGTGTAATTTAAAAGTGATTTTGCTGGTGGGGAGTTATTAAATAGACTTAGATATATTGCAAAGGATGCAGATGGACCAAAGTGAGAATGAAAAGTTTAATGTAGGTGAGCAGTTTTCATTTCAGAATCATGCTAAGCTAAATGTCCAAAAATGGATTATATACCACTACTATATTATAGAAGTAATTACAGTAAACCTGTACATTATTACTGTATTTTATACTTAAACGTCTTAGCTACTAAAGAAGCACTGTGTTGAAGGAGCAGATGCCACAGGACTGCAATGTGATGGAGCATCACTTAACCATTTCTCCTGTGTTTTTCTCCTTCGCTATCTTGCTTTCAGAACAAGAACCACCTGAAGACTGTAAAGAGACATCACCCTCACAATGAGTCTCTTCACTGGTTTTGGCAAGTCTTTCCCTGCTCTTTGTGAAAAAGTGCCAGTTCCCTAGTATGATTACATCACATTTTGTTGGTGTAATCTGTAGATTGCTCCTGCTGACTATATCCAGCCTCTTACGAAGACTTCAGATGACCCAACACCTGTGAAGAGATGACGCCAACCCTTGAGAGGACTTCAGATGAAGCTGACTCTGAATAAACATACAAAACTGCTACATTTTCCTTGCATTGTAATCAACATGATCACATCATGTAACCATTGCTTTAATTTGTTCATTGTTTCTGTATATATTTAACTGTTTCTGAATACATGACGGTACTTAACTGCATGATTTGTATACCCTAATTTTA
>NW_015636847.1:25494-31016 GCF_001515625.1 Sinocyclocheilus rhinocerous
GTTCAGTATTTGCGCTAAACCTGCGCAGATTTGGCTTGCATGAACTTCCCCAAGAAATTAATGAGTGAACATAACTTACGAAAAGTAACCCGCCAAATTGTCTAGTGATTTGACAGCGTTATCCGCATTTGGCGGGTATTAATTTCAAACCCTGCCTGCAAGTAATAAAAGGTCTTAAGCAACTGAGGGCGCGGTGAACAGGCGCAGTTATGAGTGACGTTACTGTCATGTTCAGCTTAGCTTGTTTTACAGGCGCTCTGTTACGGAATGAACAAATGATAAGCTCTAAACCTAACTAAAAGGACAAACGTTTCGTTATTACTGTTAGTATGCAAGTCAGACGCTTTTGAAACTGAAACTTCATATCTGGAAAGCTGTAAATTATTTAAACATACTTATTTAAATAATATTTAATTTAAAAAATACGTCTTATAGTATTCAAACACTTAGTAGGCCTATCATTGCTTTAAATATTAACAATATAAAGACTTTTTAATGGCCCTTGTACTATTTTAAAATTCAAAACTGTGAAGCAGCTTGTTTTTACGGTGCTGTGTAATAGTATTGTGGCTCGTGCATGCTGACTTCTTTATGAATGAGCGCTTGCATGGCAACAGACTGTGATTGGCTGATTTGTAGGGATACCCCAGAGCTGTGGAGAGAGAGAGTTGTGACAACTCCGTTCACTCCAATGGACCAGTTTTTTTACAGCAATGGCGGATCGTGGCCGCTCAATAGTTCCCGGAAGTTAGCGCTCATACTATCAGCGCCGTAGAGATGCAGCAGAAGAGACCGCTGTGACGAACTTTTAAAAGGTATGACATTTATAGAACAAAATAGTATATTATCAGCACAGCTAATCAAATTACCCTGTGCATTAAAACAGATGATTATTAGATTATTCCTCACTTAATTAGTAGATTTACGGGATGTTATTCATTCTCTTCATGCAGTTTCATCCATCGTTGTGTAATTTAAAAGTGATTTTGCTGGTGGGGAGTTATTAAATAGACTTAGATATATTGCAAAGGATGCAGATGGACCAAAGTGAGAATGAAAAGTTTAATGTAGGTGAGCAGTTTTCATTTCAGAATCATGCTAGGCTAAATTTCCAAAAATGTATTATATAATATTATAATATCTACTATATTATAGAAGTAATTACAGTAAACCTGTACATTATTACTGTATTTTATACTTAAACGTCTTAGCTACTAAATAAGCACTGTGTTGAAGGAGCAGATGCCACAGGACTGCAATGTGATGGAGCATCACTTAACCATTTCTCCTGTGTTTTTCTCCTTCGCTATCTTGCTTTCAGAACAAGAACCACCTGAAGACTCCCTGTAAAGAGACAGCACCCTCACAATGAGTCTCTGGTTTTGGCAAGTCTTTCCCTGCTCTTTGTGAAAAAGTGCCAGTTCCCTAGTATGATTACATCACATTTTGTTGGTGTAATCTGTAGATTGCTCCTGCTGATTATATCCAGCCTCTTACGAAGACTTCAGATGACCCAACACCTGTGAAGAGATGACGCCAACCCTTGAGAGGACTTTAGATGAAGCTGACTCTGAATAAACATACAAAACTGCTACATTTTCCTTGCATTGTAATCAACATGATCACATCATGTAACCATTGCTTTAATTTGTTCATTGTTTCTGTATATATTTAACTGTTTCTGAATACATGACGTTACTTAACTGCATGATTTGTATAGCCTCATTTTAGAACATTTCTGCCATGTGAGCATTACTTTGGCACAGTTACACCTGTTAACAGAACTCTTATTCGTAATGTAGAAACATTCATTTTCTGTAGAGCTGCTTTGAAACAATGTGTATATTAAAAAGTGCTATACAAATAAATGTGAATTGAACAAAACTTGATGCATCATTTTTTTTTTCTCCTCTCCAGATCAGTAGGGAAACCATACATTCACACTCCTTTCTGTGAGTGACTGGAGCACTCCCATGCAGCACAGCAAACTATAGTGGAGACTGTTCAAGGACAACATGCTTTATAGTTTATTATAAATGTATAAATCGATTGCTGTAAATAAGTGCATAACAAAAGTCAACATATATAAAATATATGATTAAATGTGTAAAAATGTGTAAAACTGTTTTAAGTTGTTTTAAATTGGAATATACTACAAATATATTTTTATATATTAATAATTGTGGGGTGCACAAGAATCAAAAACATTGAACAAGATTAGTTTTCACTTAATAAAATATCTTCATTTATTTGGAATGAATTTTCTAAGACAACAAACTTAACATTTACCATGAGATTAGTAAAACGACAATGAACATTAAGATGTGATTGAACTTGACTAACATGCAAGTTGTAAGAACACACACACACACACATATAATTATATTTATATAGAGAGGCTGAAGTTACCTTGGCAGAAGACCACGATGTCGTTTATATAGCAAACACGGACTTTTACCATGGTAACTAAAGCCTAAAATATGTTAACAAGGCAGGTAAGGATAGCTGACCACATTAATCCTCAAATAGTAGCAGATTTTATGTTTTAAAAACAACACTGATATAACTACATATATATACTACGTATACATGTATACATTATTTTATAAATAATGTAAATAAACTATTTTATTGTCTACTAATTACCAAAAATCACAGTTCTGTCTCTCCAACTCAATGTATTTCAATTGCCCGCTATGAACTTCCTGGAACTATTTGAGGTCTACGTGAATCACGTGACGATCGAGCGTTTTGGACTTCCGTTGACGCAACTCTCTTCTGGCTCTGGATCGGACAGCGGCTGGTCTCCCGGCGAACCTGCCGATTGGTTGTCTGTCCAGCGCACCCGACTACCAAAGCTCTTTCTCATTGGCTATTGTAGAGAAGAGCGGGCCAGTCTATGAACCGATTGGTGCGTTGGTCGTGTTACGCTGTTTTCTGTCCGGCTGTCACGTCGTTGAATGGGAAATATATAAATTGCACAAACGATAGCATGCCCTTTTGATTTGATAAAAAAAAAATATCGCCATCGCCACATTTAAAAATATTATTATCTTTGATATTTATGTATTTTGAATGTGTTTTTGTATTTTGCCTCTCACGACTATGGGAGTATATGACCTTATTTGGTATTCCCTAAATAGAGAACACTACCCAGACTTTAGCTGCACTTCACAGCGAATTACTAGTAACGTTAGATAGTGAAATAACTTCTTGGACGCTGATGTGGGTTCGTGTAGCTTTGCGAATACTTATATAATTAGTACATGCATTCATTGCATCGTTTTGGTGACGTTTTATTGGACCCTACATTGTAACGTTCATGTACACGTCTGTGTCACCATGTCATGTAAATCACAATACTCTTGCATGTTGTCTATTGGTTTTCACTTACTTCTTTCTTTGACTAGACAGTGTGAAAATCTGTTGGAGCAGCATGTCAGTGGAGAATGTTGCAGCACCTCCTCCACCTCCACCTCCTTCACTGGCTCGCTCAGTGTCCAGCAAGAAGAAGCTTTACCAGGCTTTAGCAGAGGGAAGGGCCCCTGTAGAAGGGGACCATGAAGAGGCCAGAATTATTCTAGGACAGAGAGAAAGCAGGTGAGTACAAACCGCAATTTTGTACTCTGAAGACTTTTTTGTACAGCCTTGATCAGTCTTTATCATTTCTCAACATTTCTCCATGAAGTTTTAGGAAGGATCTGCAGTGGTTGCTGTTCAATAAGTATGTGCCTTCACTTATTCAAGATGGTCCACAGTAAGTTTCCGTAAAAATACCTAATGGTTAATGTTGATATTTTAGAGAGCAGTGTGGCTGATATATACAGTTGTGGTCAAATGTTTACATACACCTTGCAGAATCTGAAAAATCTTAATTGTTTTACCGAAATAAGAGGGATAACATGAATTTTGTATGATCCCTTTTATTTTGGAAAAATAATCGTTTTGCAGATTGCAAAGGTGTATGCAAACGTTTGACCACAACTGTATATATATATATATATATATATATATATATATATATATATAGGGATAACATGAATTTTGTATGATCCCTTTTATTTTGGAAAAATAATCGTTTTGCAGATTGCAAAGGTGTATGCAAACGTTTGACCACAACTGTATATATGTGTGTGTGTGTGTGTGTGTGTGTGTGTGTATACATCTATGATATCACACTATTTCATTTAAATATTTAATTAAAGATAGCAAAAACATGTGCTGCAATAAAATGTATAATTCTGTATTATAATATTACATAATATTTACTAAATTAAAAATAAATAATTTTAAATTGAATCAGAATGGGGAAAATCATTTGAATTTGATAAAAAATAAACCTGGAAATCATAGAGATTTATACTAAGCAACTTATTGATTATGTAATCCTATTATAGTATTTTGCATAAATAAAGAAACTGTTACAAATATAAAAAAAAGAAGTAAACATTGTAACCAACAGTGTGCTCAAAAATATGGTGCTGTAAGTCTGTTCAAAATGGGAATCATATTCTACACTTCTTCTAAAACTTGTTTTAAATTTGTCACCAAGGCAACAATTTTCATTTAGTTTAACTTGATGTACTAAAATAAAATCTAAAACTGTATTCAAAATTATACACACACACACATATATATATATATACACATATTTTAACAAAGTAATACAAATGACAAAAACACAACAAAATTGCAACAATTTTAACTAAATTTAAAATCTAAACGGGAAATCTAAAAATAAAAACTAATTAAAAATATGAATTAAAAACTATAATAGTGTCTTAGTGATATTAAAATAACACTGATAAAGTGAAAAGCTGAAAAGATCTGTTCATGCAAATTTTACATAGTGTACACAGCGAATATGACATAAATATTCTGACACTTACTGGCCAAACAGAAAAACCTACCTGCCTTGACAATATATCGGCCCATTGGTGTTGTTTTTCTGTCTGTGTGGCTGCATGTTTGTGCAGTGCTGAATGATATATCATTGCTCTTATATGTATCTTCAGATGTGGTCTTGTGGCCTTATGGATGGCGACTCATCTTCTGCAGCCTCCTAAGATGGTGGTGCTGGAGACACTGGTCCAGATGGCAAAAGACAACGGCTACACTGAACAAGGGGAAATGTTTTCTGGTACTTAGTAAACCACTACTTTCAAATGTAACTCATAGGTGGACTAAATGCAACTTAGTGGAATTAAGCATTAACATGTTGAAGAAACAGGAATTAGTGTTAAAGGTTTAGTTCACCCAAAAATGAAAATTCTGTCATTAATTACTCACCCTCATGTCGTTCCAAACCTGTAATACCTCCGTTCATCTTCGGAACACAAATTAAGATATTTTTGATGGAATCTGACAGCTCTCTGACCCTCCCATAGACAGCAAGGGTACTACCACGATCAACGTCCAGAAACGTAGCAAGGAGATCGGTAAAATAATCCATGTGACATCAGGGGTTCAACCGTAATATTACGAAGCTACGAGAATACTTTTTGTGTGCAAAAGAAAAAAAA
>NW_015636847.1:31228-37080 GCF_001515625.1 Sinocyclocheilus rhinocerous
TTTTCGTTCAAATCAAAGCACAAACAACGTAGAAAACGTATCCGTCATTTTTTTTCCCTATTGCACACAAAAAGTATTCTCGTAGATTCGTAATATTACGGTTAAACCCCTGATGTCACATGGATTATTTAACCGATCTCCTTGCTACTTTCTGGACGTTGGTCGTGGTAGTACCCTTGCTGTCTATGGGAGGGTCAGAGAGCTGTCAGAATGCATCAAAAATATCTTAATTTGTGTTCCGAAGATGAACGGAGGTCTTGCGGGTTTGGAACGACATGAGGGTGATTAAAGGGGTCATATGATGTTGCTAAAAAGAACATTATTTTGTGTATTTGGTGTAATGAAATGTGTTTATGCGGTTTAAGGTTCAAAAAACATTATTTTCCACATACTGTACATTATTGTTTCTCCTCTATGCCCCGCCTTTCTGAAACGCGTCGATTTTTACAAAGCTCATCGGTCAGAAAAAGCGAGGTGTGCTGTGATTGGCCAGCTATCCAGTGCATTGTGATTGGCCGAATACCTCAAGCATGTGACGGAAATGTTACACCCCCACGGTGAAAGCCGATCCGGCGATCGACAGCGCGAAGTTGATGTATTTCCTCAGCAACCAGCACGGATCAGCTCCTGGCATGACGAAGCGGATATCGTCCACCAAACAAAGTAGTTTTGCTTTCACAACGAAACACACAGCGTCTCGACATGGCGGCATCAATACTACAGCGAGAATAAAAGTTATGCTTTCTTTCTTTGCGTGAACATTTGGGTGGCGTTATGCAAATCTTCCCACATCATGACGTAGACATGTGGGGGCGTGTTAGAACGAGCCGTTTTAGGTAGGCGTGGTTAACTCTTAACTTTTATAAAGAATATCTCTTTGGATTTGAGACTTTAGTCTTTGCAACTTTACAGATCTTCTTTATGCACAAAGAGCTTGTATCACTTCAAAGAGAAAGGAAAAATTGAAATCGCATCATATAACCCCTTTAATGACATAATTTTCATTTTTGGGCGAACTATCCCTTTAAGAGTATTTGTGGCTTTCTAAACAGGAGACTACTAAATGCTACAATGTTTGTGTTTTTTTTTTCTGTTTTGAATTAGCTAGTGACATGGCCAAGCTGGCAGAGGAAGTGTGTGGCTGCAGAATTCAGAAGTTATCAGGAAGCATGATGGGAGAAAACACTGCTGTCATTCTTAAACACCTCGCTGGCGGGCAGCCTGTTCTTGTACCGTATCTTTAATGATTACATATTTGTTTGTTCATGTTTTCATTTGCTCACAGTTTTCTAAAATCATTTAATTTTATTTATTATATATTACTACTAGGCCACGGTTTTTTGTTTTGCTTACTGTTTTCTGAAATAATTTTTATATATTTTATTTTTTTTATTTTATTTTACCACTGAGTCTTTTTTTTATCACTGTTTTCTGAAACATTTTATTATTATTATCATTATTATTTTTTTATTATTATTATTATTTTACCTCCTGGCCTCTTTTTGTTTTGTTCACTGTTTTCTGAATTAACTATTTTTTAGTGTTCATTTTATTTCTAGACCTCTCAACTGCCAACTCTGTTTGCAAGTGCTAACACAATCAAATAAAACATAATACAAAGACATAATACATATTCATAGCCATGTGCATATTACACTGTTTAATGAATGACATCTATTTAGACAGATTGTAGTTGTGTTCCTGACAGCTCTGGCACAGATATGATGAGGATTTTAATCATGAGCCCTGTTTACGCAATGGCCACAAAGCCCACTGGGCAGTCATCTCAGGTGAGACTAAACAATTAACAAACTCAATAAGTTGAAAGCTATATTACGAAGTTATATGATGAAACAATTCTTCAGTCTAATAATATCTGTCTTTATCCAGGTATATTATTAGGCTTAAGACAGGGGTGCGTGGACAGCGAACACTTCCCCCCTGACGTCACACTTCCCTGGCTGCATCTCTCTCAGAATGAGGCTTCTGTCGCTTGGCCGACCGATGACATTAAAGAGGTGTTTGTTCTGGCTAAGCAGGGGAAGAGTTTACGTTACCAGCTGTGGAAGTTTGAGCTGGTAACACAGAGCAACTGTCAACTCAAGGAGATGGACCCTCAGAGAGCCAGCGATGGGACGCGTTACGTGCTTCCTCCTGGCGGCATACAGGATGGTCTGGCAGGACAAGCACTGCTGCTCCACACCAACACACAGATGAGCTGATCAAGAACAGCGAAGACTCTTCTACAGGAGCTGGTTGCACACCTGTATTTTCAGTTCTCATCCACTAGGTGTTGTTATAGTTCGAGTGTTTCTAAATGTGCTGAGCGAAATACGATGTGATAGTTACGTTCTGTAAACCTAAGAGACTGATGCAGAATAAGGTCATTATACTGCATAGGATATTAGGATTTCACAATGAAGAATGGTTACAGAGATAGATTCTTATTTGTAGTTTGGTTTGAAATATATTTCACAAGCTTTTGAAACAAAAGTGGTTTTAAAGAATAAACTGCTAGATTTTCTCATTTTGTGGTTCAAATCCTTGTGTTTTGTAATTGCGGTGTCTGCTAGCTCTCAAGTTTGTGCAACAATTTAAATGGTTTTGACTGTTGTATTTAACAGCATTTAGATAGCTAACTGTTTTGTTGGCATGAGGACCAGTATGAGGTAATCCTCTTGACTAATCTGAACATTCGGTTCGGTTCAGGACAAACAAACTGAACGGAGGATGTAAGTCAGATGTCATTTACTGATGACCCTCAGGAATAGAACAAAGTGTTCAGCTGTTCTGATGTCATCCAGCGGTTTCAGAATCTTTCTGTTGTGCAACTTGAGGAAGAGCTTCTCTCTGCACAGGAAATAATGACAGAGGAAAACGCTTGGCAGGAATAGAACATTAACCGTAATAACGTGAGCAGTATCCTTGTAATCCAAATCATGTCCAAAACTGGCTCCTCACTCATGTTTTATTCCATATAATGAATTTATTTATTGTGGCTTTTTAAAATGTTTTTGAAAGAGGTGTCTTATGCTCACCAAGGCTGCATTTATTTTATTTAAAAAATACAGTAATATTGTGAAGTATTACAGGTTAATGTGACTAGTGCTTTCTTTATTAATATCTTTTAAAATGCTTTTTTTTTTCTTGTGACGTCAAAGCTGAATTTTCAGCAGCCTTTTACTCCAGGGCTGCGTTCAGCCCCGACAAAACGGTGCAAAACGTTTTTTAAACGGAAACGGTGGTGCGTTGAACACTGTTCTCTCTATATGGCCTTATTATTTTTATTGTGAGTATTAAGCTTATCATTATTGCTGACCACTGTTGTTGTGCTATGTTATTGTAATATTTACCATTATATAATCAGAGGAATATAGAAAAGTTTATGAAATTGTCACTCCACAATACAATAGCAAAATATATAAATATGTATAGTATTTTTATGTTACATTAATCAGTATTTAGCACACCTTCCTAAGGAAAGGATATGGACCATTGCAATTACTAAATGATATTTGGACATACTTAAAGAAGTTCCAGATCTATACTTGTACTCTTATTATTTCAGTTATTTTTCCTTTAACATCAAAATTAATTCACAAGAGCAAGTATATTTTTTGCACATGTTTATTTACATTAATTACATTGTGCCAGCTGTCTCTTTATACATGTTGCTGCTGATTGGGCTGACATTTTTGACACACCCACCAAACAAGAGAAAACGTATCTCAAACCACGTTGCACACCGTTTCCAGGAAACATGTCGTTCAAACCGGAAACCGTAGCAAAACGTTGCGCACCGGTTTGAGCTTGAACTTGCCCCAGGCTTCGATGTCACATGATCCTTCAGAAATCATTTTAATATGCGGAGTTGGTTCTCAAAACTTTATTACTTTCAGTGCTTGTGCTGCTTAACATTTTTGTGGAAGTGATTGTCATTTTAATTTCACTTTAATTTACATTAATTTCTGAAAAAAACTAACTGAACCCAATCAGTATGGTAGTGTTTTGATGATCATTTCTTTTAGTAATGATGAATCAGGAAGTGAACAGGAGAAACACAGTATGTTATACAATAATAGTTCCAGTTTATTGTATTATATTACTGGCTTTCAAGACAATGATTCAAGGTGATGTAAGTACAGGCGCTCAGCATGTCCCTATTGCAATTAAACTGTTGTCTCAAACTGTATTAAATGGACTGAGACAACTCAAAAAGGCATCACACCGTCCAGTTCTCGTTCCAATATAAAACATGTAATCTAAAACATGCAGTACGGTAGCTAGAAACCAATTTCAACAATTTAAATGACTCACAATACTTTGTATAATTTGTAAACAATGCAGTGGATCTCCAAAAGAATGTGTGAGACATTTAGTTCACTGTTTCCAGAGTCAGATGGGGAAATACTGACGGTTGGAATGTTGTGTTGGAACGTTGACAGACATACCAACAGACAGTGTGCAGGTCCGCTCAAGACAGAAAATACAATCTCTGAAGCTGTAAGATAAAAAAAACACACACAGTGGTAGAACATCGCGTTCTGTAAACTAACGTCAACAAAAAGTATCCAGGTGAGGTAATCACTTTAATATAATGGTTGTGATATTGTGCAAGAGGATATTATCTTTTTATGGCTATATCTGAAATTGAGTATTTCAGAGTTACAACCAGAAGCAAACAGAAGTGACGATGGGAAAATGTTTTGTTCGTCTTTTTTTAAAGCTGACCACAGCACCTAATTTGAGAACTACTGCGTATCAGCAATGAGATTACTTCTGTGGCTCTAACACTTACAATCTGCTCATGCACACCAAAATAAATTTTCCACCACAGTTGAGAGATCAACCATCAGATTTGTTCTTCATGCAAATAAGCTATGATCACTATGAAGCTGAACTCCACAGTGCCTGCTATGGTGTGGAAAGAGCTGAGGTTGGAGGTCATTCTGCTGCGTGTACCAACACAAAAGCTCACAAAACTCACCAAAAAAAAAAGCAGTTTAATAGTCGTTGGTCCACATAAAGATGGATAACCTCTCAAACTTAATCTAAATTTGCATGCATTTGGCTAACCTAGAAACCAAACCATATGACAAACACTGCAAACAGGCCAGTCACTGATTGGTTACCTTAAAAACCAATGAACTAAGTGTGAACAAGCTGTTCCAGCAACAAGTGTATATGTCTATCAATTATACCTGTTAGCTTGTGTGTCTATGTAACCAAGGCTAGTTTTAAGAAGCACTGCATCTATTTCTCATCAATAAAATACAATCTTGGTAGGGTTTAACTATCCTCATTGTCTTGAGCGGTTAGTTAAGTGCAAAAAAAAAGTGTTTGTGACAAACTCTACTACCTTATTTCTGACAAACGCCAATCCGTTAACTGCTTGGTAGTAATTAAACTTCTGCTTTGTAGACTGAACCGTTTAAAAGGTGATGGTCTGCAAAATTCAACAGGACATATGAGTCATGGAAATATCATACACCACATGTGTCAAGATTAGACGACCACAGGAAATAAAAAAGCGGCAGTCGGCCTGTAGTTTGGCACTTAGACCACCTTTCAGAAATAAATGAGGTATGGGTTAGACTACAGAAATAAAACAAAATGAAATCAAAAACCTTAGTTATTATAATATATAAAAAAACAATTAAATTAGCACTATTTACAAAACCATGGAAACCCAAAGAAAAATTTGCAAGGAAAACGAAACAAAAAGCACATTCCAGTTTGATAGTGTTATCATCATTTTTGTAGGTGTAAAAAAAAAAAAAAAAAAGTGAACGTAGTGACATGTGGCCAAGTATGGTGACCCATACTAGGAATTAGTGCTCTGCATTTAACCC
>NW_015636847.1:37154-37942 GCF_001515625.1 Sinocyclocheilus rhinocerous
TTCTGATGATGCCCAGCATGCGAACCCTAGTTTGTGTAAAAAAAAAAAAAAAAAAAGTGAACGTAGCATATATTCTTAAAAGAATAATCACGGCTGTGCGCCCTTAAAATGATAGTTTCTTCTCATCTGTTGCTCCTCAAGTCTGTTTGGGTTCAGTATCTGTGTCTTTTGACTGTGGTGGAGCTTCTGTGGATCTGCAGGACCACACGTGCAAAAAAAAGAATGAAGGACGTGAGCTTGTCGACAAAATGTGCTTGAGTTTTTCCGCTCATATTTTGTTCACTTTTTATCTCTCCGACAGCACAAGAGTACACTCATCTCAGGACTAATATCCTGTTGGGCGCCTCCCTCCATCAACGTGTCCCTACACGTGATGCTTCGGGCTCAGGCACGTTCTGTGCATCCATCAGGGTGAGGTCGCGTCCTGCAGCATGTCTCCAAAGATCTGAATGAGGTTGTCCAGACCCCACAGGTAGCCGTCCTCCCGGTTTCCCTCGGCCCAGGGCGTGCGGTGGTCCAGGGTTTGGGGTGGTGGCAGTGGGACGGTTTTACCAAAGTCAATCATCCATACTCGGGCCAGGCTTGAAGCATCGTGCACGAATAGCAAAGAACTCCCAACCACCTGATGAGAAACAGAACAGTTTACAGGCCAAAGTTTTAAAGGGGTCATATGATGCGATTTCAAGTTTTCCTTTCTCTTTGGAGTGTTACAAGCTGATTGTGCATAGATAAGATCCCTGAAGTTGCAAAGACTAAAGTCTCAAAACCAAAGAGATATTCTTTATCAA
>NW_015636847.1:40329-41989 GCF_001515625.1 Sinocyclocheilus rhinocerous
GCGATTATGGTAAGGGCCGTTACATTTTGTGTGCTTGTGGTGTTCGGCCAATCACAATGCACTGGGTCAGCTGGCCAATCAGAGCGGACTGCGCTTGTCAAAGGAGGGGGCTTTGTAGAAAACGAAGCGTTTGAGAGAGGCGGGGCATAGAGGACCTACAATAATGTACAGTATTTGAAAAATAATGTGTTTTTTGAACATTAAAGCATGCCAACATATTCTGTTACACCAAATACACAAAATAATGATCTTTAAAAAAGCATCATATGACCCCTTTAAGCTTATGAAACATGACTTCTTGTGTTCCAGAGATAAAATTAATTTGAAATATTTCACAACATGGAAAGAACAGATTCCTCACCTCATGTGTCCTGAAGAACTCTGACGTCTCTAGAGCGCTGCGCAGCTCCTCCAGCCTCTGTAGATAACTCCTCTGAAGGAAAAAAAAAAAAAAAAAAAAGTTCAAGACAACTGTAATTAGCCATTGCCAGTTCTTGGATCCTGATTGGTTAATACAGCTTCCCAGTGCTGCCAAAATGCATAATATAGCATTATTGCAGAAACACCTGGAAGTTCTGTATAAAAATACTGTAAATTATAGCCAGAAACATATGCATGTACATTACAATATAGGTCTAGAAATTATGGCAAATGAATTTGCTTCCCCCATAAAAATAAATAAATGAAGGTATACAATTATTTACTATATGTGACCCTGGCTGTGAAAACCCAGCTAAAGTCATTTTTTGGTGATTTACTTTCTACATAAAATCATCCTTCATAAGGTAAAGAACATTCTGTGAAAATGTAACCTTGATATCTTTAATATTGACTGATTAAGACCATGTCAAAGATTTAAATCATAGTGAAATTAATGGTTGAAATCAAACTTTGAGACTTGTTATCTCATAATTAGATTTTGAGACTTTAGCCTGGATTTCACAGAGAGGGTCACATATTTGTCCAGTGAAATTAATGAATTCGCTTAATAAAATGATATTTTAATGAAAATTGTTGTCCTTATCTTTTGTACTTTTTTTAAATATAGTAACACCTGTCAGCTATAGCTACAGTAATAATGTAGCAGGGCCTCTCATTTATTTCTTAATTTGACGAAGTCACTGAAGGTCAGAACAGCACTTCAGAGAAATCAACATTATTTGTTTTTCACAAGTATGATTATCAAATAAAACAGGAAAGTCACTGGCTAAAGTTAATGAAATAAAAGCTCCAGTGCAGTGTTAAAACAGTCCATTTCCTTTGAAGCAACGTACCAGTAACTGCGTGTTTCCATCCACAAAGTCACTCAAGGCCTCCATCACCTGCTCCTTATGTTTGGTTTTTTTAAAGCTGGTGTTGCATGTGCCATCTGCTTTCTAAAAAGAAACACAAAGAGTGCGAACAGAGTTGAGTTCATGTTAATGCTTCTTGTTTTTAATAGTAACAAAAAAGTACAAATTTGTAAATGTCATATCTATAAACAGCAAACATGCATTCAGGAAAGTAGCTATGATGTACATTTACTACTTTAAGTCACCATTTATACCTATATCACAGATAACATCTCATTGGTTTTACTAATCACATCTATAAATAGATTTTGTTTTATTAATGATGTTATCTGTATCTCTTAAAATACTATTTATATATTTATTTATAT
>NW_015636847.1:42007-54188 GCF_001515625.1 Sinocyclocheilus rhinocerous
CAGTAAAAACTGTTATATTATGAAATATTCTTAATTAATATTCATAATCCTAACTATTCTTAATTCTTAGTTAAATATTCTTAATTCATTTGATCAAAAATACAAAATAAAGTTTTATTGTGAAATATTCTTAATTAAATATTCGTAATTAGAATTTAAAATAACTGATTCGTATTTTAATATATTTTTTAAATGTTATTTATTCCTGTGAAGTCAAAGCTGAATTTTGAGCATTCTTCAATGTCACATGATCTTTCACAAATCTTGATCCGGTAGTCAAGAAATTTTTTTTGTGGAAACCATGACACATTTTTTAAATAGTAAAATAGCAAAATTCTGTGTGTGTGTATATATATATATATATTATATAAACTCTTTCAGTTGTCTTTGCAAACATGATCTCCCACCTTGATGCCCTCTATGCGGAAGCCAAGAGTGGCGGTTGAGCTCAGTGTCTCCCTCCACTGCATGTATCGAGGTTTGAGAACCGCCTGCTGGGCTCTTTCCTCCGGACTGGGTGCTCCTGGATCTACAGCCACCATTTTTTCATACATGTCCTTCCTAAGACGAGGACGCTCACGGGCCTTTACCAGCTCTTCTTCCAGGTATGTCCTGTGGTAAAAAAAAACCCAGACCCAATTAATCACACCACAGCCTTCACACATCAGTTTGTGACGTCAACCTCACTCTGCCACCTTCTGCATGTGTGTGTGTGTGTGTTTTACTCTTTACTATACATTTAGTTTGTTTGGTTAGGGCGGTTTTGGAGTTGGGCGGTTTTAACAAATAAGATCTTCTATTCTCTTTAATCTCTAAGCTTTTTCTCACCTGCTTCCCATCTTGCAATCCATGATTGAAGGGGAGTTGAAGTCGGTCAGCAGATCATCCATTAGGTTGTAATCCTGGTCGTTCTGCTGCACAATACCATAGTAACCAGGTACAAACGGCCGGAGGTTGTCATTCATCAGCTTCTCCAGACACTGCTGCTCACATTCACAATACTTCTTCAACAGTTTCCCATACTCGCCTGCCTGGAAATGATCTACACACAGAGAGGCAAAAGCAGCGTTCATTTCATCAGTCCAAAATGATGGGCAGCAATCTTTTCAGATACAAGCTTTTTCCTCAATACAGGAAGGAGAATTTGTTTTTACCTGCGTGGCCTGCGAGCTGAACCCAAGGATATAGTTTCTTAAATGAAACCACAAATGGAGAGCAATGCACCATGGTCTTTAACTTCCTCCACGATTTAGCCTGAAATCAAAAATCATACGCACAGATGAGACCAACATACTGCATTTTCTTTCATTTATTTTCAAAACAGAACAGACTAAATACGTGAAAACTATACTGATTTGTGAAACAAACCACATCTTTTTTTCTCTAAACAAACATTTAGTGTCTAGACTGAGTTTCTGTAAAAACACTGACACCGTTTTTTTAGGCATTGGAACTAAAGTCCCAGACTGAGTGAGGACTTTATCAGCGACACAAGGTCAACAAAGAAGCCGTGACACACACAGCCTCACAGATTACAGGTTATTGATTATACGGCTCTGATCGATGAGGAATGTGTGAGTGTGGGGAAATGACTTAACCCAGCTGTTTGCAAGGGAACTAGAAAAACCTCTTCATGACGTCCTGGGATGCCACTCAAACTTTCACAATCACTGACAACTTCCTTCTATAATTCCTTAAATGTTTCTTGTTTGATCTGTTTTTCAGTTGCTTTGACAGGAACACAGAAACAACATAAAAACTGTTCCTGGAATGAGCAGTTTACAGAATATGCTTGGTACCGGACCTTATATAACTTGTGGAAAAACTCACATACAAATACTGGAGAATACTACTTAAAAAAAAAAAAAAAGTTTTTGAGTTTAGAGGAAAAAAATTATGATGAATTAAAGTTAAAAAATATCAAATTAAAACAATTATATAATTGTTATTATAATCACAACAACAATTTTGTATTACATTATTTTATATTAAATTGGGAAAATGCAAAAAAGCATTTCTCTCTTGGTCTGTCCCCTTTCAGGTCTCTTTTCTTTTTCCCCCTTTACAATTCAGACATTCATTCCCTCCTTCCAAACCATCCCCCCTCTCAACGTGTGCTCTGTAAAGTCGACAGCTCGCTCTCCACACTTAGATGTAATTCAGTCTGTCCTCTCTGTTCCTGAATGACCCCCTTTGACGACACTATAGCCAACAGGGGACAGACGACACCTCATAAAACGCCTCTGTATTTCTTCCTGTCCTTCTGCCTAGTTATACACACTTCTTGAAACTTCAGGCAAAGTATTAATTACAATTCACTTTCGAAACAGGCACATGCGCTGCAGTTTATGAACGGAAACAGTATTTCATATATTTAGACATGAACATTTCTTGCCCAAAATGACTTTATCTATTGTGAAAAGTCAAACTGATCATTTCCACCATTGTTAAACGATTACAGCATTATGTTTAATGCTTAAATACCTCATATCTCAATTTTGATTGCAAAATATGCTAACGACTCACGACTGCCACTCCCATTCTAATAATTCTAGAATATGAGCTGTTGTCACGGTGGTAATGGCCGGGCTTTGAGGAGAGTCAAAGTGAGATCCTCCCCCTGGGTCAAAGGTCAAACCCACCCTGGACAAACAGAGCCGCTCTATCTTCATGTCTGACTTATCTTAAGGACACACACACACACACACACACACACACAAAGATGGTTTATTTCAGGGTCATTTGTCAGGTTACTGTTAATAGCAACAGTAACCTGACAAATGACCCTGAAATAAACCATCTTTACAGATTAAACCATCTAAACAGATCTACTGCATATCTGACCCACAGAACCCTTTTCTTACAGTTTATATATTTTATTACAGCATACTTGATGAATAGAAAGTTCAAAAGATCAGAATTGATTTAAAACAGAAAACTTTTGTAACATTATAAATGTTATCACTGTCACTTTAGATAACTTTAATGCATCCTGGCTGAATAAAAGTATTTCTTAAAAAAAAACTAAATCTTACTGACCCCAAACTTTTGAATGGTAGTGTGCCTAACATAAAATAAACAAATAAACAAACAAACAAACAAATAAATACAAATAAAAAAAACATAAAACCTGCTTCACTGCTTTATAATATTTGAAAAATGTATTTCAGCCAAATAAAACTCATGCAGTGAAACTAATATGAAAAGCAAAACAAAAACAGGAAACAATAGTATACCCCATCATAAAACATGACTTATTGAGAAGGCAAGGTTAGTCCAAGTTGTAAAATGTCATGTGCTGCACCTCCTCAAAAACATATAGATATTTATGATTTAATATTTCATGATATTTGTAAAAAAATAGTTTTAAAAATTGTGTATTCAAGAAATTAGGAAAATAAGTTATTACTTTTTACTTAAATGTTACACCACATTGATTGTTACACCAATTTGATGTCATTAAATTGATATATATATATATATATATATTTTTTTTTTTAAAGAATATAAAAACTTTATGAACATGAATTCAAAGACTACATATCAAAGAATGGCACATGCATTTTAAAATAGATTTTTGAAGATTTTTCCTTTGCTATAACATGGACACTCCTATTTGTCATTGACCCTTTTGCCAAATCGACCCAGCAGTGTGTGCATGTGTGTGTGAACGTCTCTTACCTGGCAAGCAAGACAGCAGGCAGACACAATGTATGCGCAAATACAAGCATGCACAACCACACACTTAAAACACAGACTTCAAACAAGCGTGCAGAGACCCACGAGTCCCGCACTGCCCTGTAACCACACATGCATCCGGGAAGCAGACTGAGCTGTCACACACACACACACACTCACATCATGTGCATGGAGCACTGATTACCTCAGCCCTGATAACTCTCTCTTTCTCTGTTGATTCCAGGTCTTTCGCTCACATGCACTTCTGCAGCTCAGCTGTCTCTCTCACCATCTCAGTCCTCTTTATCAGATCTTTCTCAGATGTCTCCCCTACACATTCTTATCTTACTCTCCCTCCCTCTCTGATCCTAATCCACCTTCCTCTGCTAGCTCTCATGAAGCATATACACTCGTCCTGACACTCGTCCATTCACTCCCTTCTTACTACATACTGACAAGCTTATAAAGAAATGTGTAAAAGTACACGTGAACAAAGTCATGATATGAGGGCGTTGCTATGTGGTTGCTAGGGTTATCTGAGTGGTTGCTTTTACTTACTGGCCCAAAGGGACCTCATTGTATTTTTTATATTTCCACTTTAGTTTTGGTTTTAGTAATTTTGTTAAGTGCTTTTTCTTTTTTTATTAGTTATTAGTTAGTTATTTTACTAATTTGAATACTTTCATTTATTGCCAAGGCAACATTTTAACACTATTTTTTTTTTTTGTATTTCATCTTGTATATACATTTTATTTTATTTCAGCCTTATTTCAATGACAGAAAATGATTTTTAAGGATTTTCTAGTTAACAATAACAACACTACTCCATATACTCTATACTTGGGATCACCAAATACTCAGGTAGTATTGCCCTTATAAGTGTAATGCTAATGCATCCCCACCTATAGCTGTCAATCATCCAATCATTTTTAAAACAAAGGTTTTACAGTCTGCCATTACATGCTTTTTAAAAGAAAATTACCATCTGCCTTAATGGATATTCTCCAGTTTCTCCTAGCATGAACATGCAACAACTCAAATTATGTAAAATACACTAAATAAATCATTTTAATTTTTTAAGTATTAGTACATATTAAATTGCTTTTTTTAGTACGTACTAGTGATTCAAATCAAGTTATAGTGCCGCTGGCCTTGGCAAACACCACTAATGTAATGAATGTGCTTTTCTGGGCTGTTTGTGTTTGAATTTACTAATTTGAATACTTTCATTTATTGCCAAGGCAACATTTTAACACTATTTTTTTTTTTTGTATTTCATCTTGTATATACATTTTATTTTATTTCAGCCTTATTTCAATGACAGAAAATGATTTTTAAGGATTTTCTAGTTAACAATAACAACACTACTCCATATACTCTATACTTGGGATCACCAAATACTCAGGTAGTATTGCCCTTATAAGTGTAATGCTAATGCATCCCCACCTATAGCTGTCAATCATCCAATCATTTTTAAAACAAAGGTTTTACAGTCTGCCATTACATGCTTTTTAAAAGAAAATTACCATCTGCCTTAATGGATATTCTCCAGTTTCTCCTAGCATGAACATGCAACAACTCAAATTCTGTAAAATACACTAAATAAATAATTTTAATAAGTATTAGTACATATTAAATTGCTTTTTTTAGTACGTACTAGTGATTCAAATCAAGTTATAGTGCCGCTGGCCTTGGCAAACACCACTAATGTAATGAATGTGCTTTTCTGGGCTGTTTGTGTTTGAACACGCTGTAAAAACCCCACCCACCTCCTCCCTCACTACAGCTATCCAATTTCCACTTCCCCCCTCCCTCTCGTTCTTTTGATCCGTCTCTCTTTCTCACTCTCCGTCCTTTTCATAACAAAGATAAACCTGTCCAACAGCTTCACACCCTCAGAGAGCAAAAGAGCCAGGAACACTGAGACCGAGACAGCTAGATGTCTTTCATTCTTCCTGTAAACTGTTTTCAAGCTAGTATCTTGTATGGAGTGTTTCGCTTTGTCTCAGAAGTGGCGGAACAAGCTTATGGCGTGAAATGAATTGTTTACATCAATCGCAAAGTGCAATGATGTGGGATTTGCTCAGCAGGAAAAGAGTCAAAAGTAACTCGCACATACACACAGCTGTAAACAAAGCACAATAATCTGCGTCATGACCACTGAAGTAAGACACAACACCGATTAAGAAAAAGAAGAAGAAACAGAAATGAGAAGCAACACCATATATGGATTCATGGTTACTTAGCAACAAAGGAACCACCCACAACTCAGTTTTCCATGACAGTGTGAGTGATGATGGCTCAATGATGGCATCAGAATGTGTGTCTGTGTAAGTAGGCCTGTGGATGTCAGCAGCTGATGGAGCAGGGTCAAATTATTAAAAAAACGGACCAAAAAAATGTGAATATGCAGCTTGGATGAGTTTAATGTACAGCAAATGCAAAGGAAAAAGATTTGTACATAAACAAAATAAACCCTAACAGGGTGATCAAGATCTTCTAGGGTTTATTACAATGTGACTGATAAATAAATAAAATGACTGAATTATTTTAACATGTGAGAAGAATCGTGAAGTGATATGAGAGACTAGCACTGCGATGTAAACTACCATTTAAAAGTTTAAGTTTTTTTTTTTTAATTCAATACTTTTATTCAGCAAGGACACATTAGGTTGATCATTGAATTGAATCTTGAAAAAAAGCATCACGGTTTCCACAAAAATATTAAGAGGCACAACTGTTTTCAACATGGATAATAATAAAAAAAAAAAGGTTCTCAAGTACCAAATTAGCTTATTAGAATTATTCTTGGATCATGTGACACTGTCAATGTCTGCTGAAAAGTCAGCTTTGCCATCACAGGAATAAATTACTATTTGAATTTTAAAATATTCAAATAGAAAACAGTTAATTTGAGTTGTAATGATATTTCACAATATTACTGTTTTTCAGATCAAATAAATGCAGTCTTGGTGAGCATAAAAGATTTCTTTCAAAAACATTTGAACAATATTACAGACGCTTTTGAACGGTAGGAAATCGTTTTTTTGGTACTGGTCATTTAAACACTGTAGCGCTCATTACTAAAATATTTGACCATAAAATGCTGCCTTTGACCAATCAGAATCCAGAGTATTCCAGTATTCCACAGAACCATCTAATAAAGAAATGTTGTTTGTAGAATGAAGAAAAAAAAAAAAAAGAGATCTGGAGAAAAAAAAAAACTTCCTGACAGTCATTCTCTCCGGACTGATTCATCCTGATTCACAGATCAGCCAGACATACACAAAACGTTAATCACTTGGATAATGGGAGACTGAGTGGGAAATTGGAGATTAGCACAGAACTGCTGATGAAATGTATATTGTATGATATCAGGCCTGTCTCTGCTGACTCTGGTCATTGTTCAGCAGAGACATAAAAAGCTATAGCTTTCAAATGAGATGATTCACATAAGCTAACTCCCTGTAAACACATATCATGGTAATTCACTGTAAGACCTTTCAAATAAAACAAACAACACTTATTTATCCGAATTAACTCAAGGCACATTCAAAGTAATATACGTTTTATCAGAACAACTGTTCCTGGAAATTATGCGCATGACCTTGGTGTTGCTCATGTTTCAATTGAGGTTCAGTAACAAGTCCAGCCTACTCAGTGCACAGATTGCTAGATCAGTTGGTGGACATGAGTTTCTATTCTAATCAAGGTAAACATATGTTTCATCAGATATATGAAGTCACTCAAAGTTTCAGTCTGTAACAGATTATCCATCCACACATAAAAACTTACTGAGCACGTGTCTAACCGAGATTTTTCCACATGAAATCACTGGTATCCTTATAGGGAGATTCCAGAGATGCCAGTTTGACTCCTCTATCAGTCATCTATGAATGACTAGGACAGTGAGTGTATTATTAATTCAATCAGTGACATTTGAAGATAATGTCACAGTTCTATTATTTTTTTTTAGTTTCCAGAAACTAGAATAGTTTCTATTCTTCACCCTCAGAGTTTCGCTCATATTTTAAAAACACCCCCATTAGCATTATAGGTATATCTTACTCACATTTTGTCTCTTAACATTTAAAAGCCAAATATAGTTACTAACTTTCCACAGAAAACAAAAATCATCTCTCTAATGAGTCTCACCCATCAACTGTTCCAAGAGCCAACAATATAATTCTGAAACTGAAAAAAGTTTGCCAGACTGGAAGCTCTCTGTCAGAAATAACGAAACTACAATATTTCAGTAACCTTTTTGATGATTTCTAAAAGCCTGAGGAGTTATGTATAATATAACAGGTTCTGGTTTTACTGTATATGTGCATGTCAATGTATCTTAGATTCACCACTTTCACAAAACAAAAGTTGGTGGTGTACAGATAAGGAGCTAAAAATAGCTGTAATTTCTAATAAATAGTTTCATTCTGACTCAGTTTTCAAACATTTTCATAATCTTCATTCTTGCATGCCAACTGAAGCTGAAGTATCACTACAGATCAACAGCAACTCAAGAACATCGCAGTTGTAAATATAATGTTGAGAAGTTCCTTACTGGTCAAATCATAAACTCCTAATCAGTGTGTTTTACTGGAGGAATATCAGTAGATAACAGGCAGCACAAGACCTCATGTCTGCTACAGGACAATAAAGTTGATAATAAAGTGTTGGTGCACAAACACTTCTCAAAAGCCCTTCCCCTAACCTTTGAGTCATACCCTTGGGAAAAAGTAGTACACTTAAGTACTCTTTTTAATATGCTAACTATGGAAATCATATACTTTAAAAGAATATACTTAAGTGCAAATTAGGCCTACATGTAATGTTTTTGAACACTTTAACTGCATGTTATTTGCAAGAAAATGAAATTCTATTACAGGCTAAATTTATATTAATTGCTATTAGCTGAACTTAGTAGTGCTTTTCTGACATACTTAAGTAGGACTTACATCTTTATACGGAATTTCATACATCTATTGTTTGCGAAATATGGTTACAGTTGTACTGCTGAATGTACTGACAAGCATTTATGGTAAATGTATGTCATGATTTTTTTTTAAATATATTTGTAACTACACATTTGCAATGATAACGTTGCAATTCAGTATAGGGCAGGCCAACTTAAAATATATTTACTTGTATGTAATATCAATTTAGGTCAAATTAAAGCAACCAATGTGTGGTTTAGTGTTTTAGTCAACACTAGGCTAAATAAGCATACTTCTTTAAAGCAGGACAAAAGGTTTGTTAAAAAAAAAAACAGAAAGAAAAAAATTATACAAAAATGTACTTTTAGCGTAAAACTTGTTATTAATTTGACATAATTACAAAGTGCACTTTTTAGAAGTGTACTTAAGACACGTAGTCGTGGAAGTGGACTTTAAGTACACTCAGGTGGCGTTTTATTTCATTAATATTAGATTGTCTACAAGTGCTGTACACTTTTAAGGTTTAAAGTACACTACAAGTGCACATTCAATACAATTAAGCTCAACACATAGGCAACAGATCAATCTATATAATAGGACTTTGAAAATAATAAGGACTAAAAGAGTTAGGGAAAACTGGACACCTACCCCTGTCAGTTCATAAGGAATCATGCTGGGGGACAGACTGGTGGGCTCAATGTCACTGCCCGTGAAATCATCCTCCGATTCCTCAAACGACGAGGCAGAGGATAATCCAGCAGAGGAGGAGCTGGACAGTTTCCTGTGGAACAGAGAGGGCGCAGGGGAGCCTCCGCAGCCGCTGTCCGAGCAGGGCGAGTCCTCATCGGGATGCAGGTCCAGTGAAAAGCCGCCCATGCTTAAAGTCGAATCACTGATGTGCAGACTGTCCTGACCGGGTCCTAAATCATCATGGGTGACTATTAGTTTGGGAATAATCCTAGGGAACGGGTTTGAGGCGTGTTGCTCCACTTCTCCACCCAGCCGACCTGATACGGAGGGTTGCAACGTACTTTTGGTCATTTTATGGTTTGCTAACGGAGACGAACAACTGAAGTCTACTAAAAAGTCTGGTGTGTTCAGGCACTGGGTCACATTTTCCTCCGAAACTCTGCCTGGAGTCACGGCACCTCCTTCTGACACTCTTTCCATGTCCCACGGCGAGACGCAACACTCATGGTTCTCCTCACGTACTCCTTTCTGTCCGCTTTGGGAATCCGAGACAGAACTCTCAAAGTCAGTGTCCCGATTCAGAAGTATCAAGTTTTCGGTCGCATGCTGATTACCGGAAGAACTCGCGTTTGAAATAAGTTTTTTCGGCTCATGTCCCCTCTTTAAAACCGCCCCGCCAGCACTTCTTAACAGATTGCAGCTCTTTGGTTTTCATCGGATTTTCGTCTAAGCGGTCACCGGTATGCGGCGAACAAAACACTCCTTGCACGCGCACTCGTGTGGAGCTCGCGAGTGCTGCGCTGTTACAGCGGTGTGAAGAGCAGCCGTCGCTGCTGGATGATGATTGGCCCATACTGCGTACCGTACAGATCACTCACACGGCCCTTTAAATGCCACGCCCACCGACCAACGCCGCTGCTCTGGCCAAGCTCTTTAACCCTGCACAGCCTGACATAGGAAATAAAAGTCAGAAATATGTATTATTATTATTATTATTAAGACTTTATAAAAATTATTTCACAGCAAAAAGACATGTCATCTGTACCACAACCCGAAAGGGACATTTCTAGAATTACTAAAAGGTCTTTTACTTGCTAAAAAAAGTAAGAACTATCAATCAGAGAGCAGAAGGTATGTACATATTTCTCAGAAGTGCTGATCATACTCATCATTCAGAGACCTTAGAAATTCATGTATTAAATATGATACACTAATGTTTATAGGGCTTCTGTTGAGGCAATATGCAATATTTGTAATAACGAAAAACTATGCAATATTTGTAAAGACGAAAAACTATGGCACAGGATATTATAACAGGAACAAGGCAATAATTGCAAGAAGGAGAAAATATCTCATATCTCAAATATAGATATGCTAATTTTTATTTATTTAAAAACACATACACGTGGTCATGCCATAAATTGCTATTGCTTTTGTTGTTGTTTTTAAAATGAATTGCTATCGAAAAAAAAAAATATTTGAACCTAACCAAAAGAATATTGTACAGTTATGAATCACACCCCCTACACACACATCAATAAATGTCACTCACTCGATCACCACAAATATATGTTGTTATTAAAGAAGCAAGGTTATAAAGTTTAATAAGTGACTTATAAGTGGTTCCAACACTTACCAGAAGTGCTCTTCATCAATAAAATGCCATATAAATCATAGGGGAAATGTTTAACTAGCTAAGTCATTTGACTTAATGAGATAATGACTATGTGTATAATGTAATTTTTGTGGCTGGATTGAGGATCGCAGCTGTATTATTCTTCCAATGCATTTGGATATTTGTCTCCCTCTAGTGTTTAAAGAGGGGACGTACAACGTCTAAACCTTCTATAAATAATAAAATGGTAACATATTATGATGATATTTGTTGTTGTTGTTCCACAGAAGAGTAAAAGTAGCACAGATTTGGAACGACATGAAGTTGAGTAAATAATGGCAGAATTTTTATTTTTGGCATGAACTATTCCATTAACTAAGCAGCATTGGTAAAAAAAACTACACCACCCTGCATACATACTTGTTTGCTCAACTTTACACAGGTTTTAGCAAACTGTATTACTGTAAGTAACCTGACACAATGACCACAGGACACCTCTCAAGACAAGACCACACTCACCACAATTACAAGCTATTCAGTACAAACCACAAAAGAGCAAGAATTGTTACATCAATATAAAAGGCATTAAGTTTACTTGATATTTAATATTAACTAAATGAAACAGTCAAATGAAATGGAATGAAAATTGTACCAATGTGAACAGTTCTGTAAATACGGATATATATGTATAGGTTGCTGTATTATTGTGGCATAACAGTTTCTGAGGTACAGGAAGTGTGAACTTAAGTGAGAAGAGCTCTCGCTGTGAGGCTGCATGACAGACCACAATGATGGCAAGCCATTCTTTCTGCCTGACCTATATTAACACTGATGCTTAGAAAACTAAACAAGGCTACATCAGGCAAGTATTTCTGGTCTGTTAAGGTTTTACTCTCATTGCTATGTCAGAGGAAATGGACAGTAAGTAGTTCTACAGTATAATCTACACTCTTGTTCAACAGTTTTCAGTAAGTAAGAAAGATCTTTTGAAATAACTTAATACTTATTCAGCAAGGATGCATGCAAATAATCACCAGTAAAGACATTTATGATGTTACAAAAGATTTCTAATTTAAAGGGGTCATATGATGCGATTTCAATTTTTCCTTTCTCTTTGGAGTGTTACAAGCTCTTGGTGCATAAAGAAGATCTGTAAAGTTGCAAAGACTAAAGTCTCAAATCCAAAGAGATATTCTCTATAAAAGTTAAGAGTCAGCCACACCTACCTAAAACGGCTCGTTCGAACACGCCCCCACATACCTAC
>NW_015636847.1:54676-61044 GCF_001515625.1 Sinocyclocheilus rhinocerous
AAAAAATAATAATAATAACCACAAGAAATATTTCCACAAATCAGCTTATTAGAATGAGTTCTGAAGGATTGTGTGACAATGAAGACTGGAGTAATGGCTGCTAAGACTTCAGCTTTGCCTTCACATGAATAAATGACATTTTTAAATATATTTAAATAGAAAACAGTTATTTTAAACTGTAATATTTCACAATATTCATGTTTTACTGTATTTTTGTTCAAATAACAGAATAAATCACACTAGATAAAAAAAAAAATACATTATTCAAATGATTTAACATTACTGTTTTAACAGCTTAATGACACAGCAATCTAATAAACACTAAACATGTGCTTACCGATTCCACCAATATCAGATACTCCTCAGTTTGTTTTGCTTGAGAAACGTTTGCTAAACTGATGGCTGAAGTCAACATTATTAAACCTACTTTTTCTTACTCATTATGAATCAGTCAATAAGCTCAACTGAAACACACCCTTCTCACCGGAGACAACCTTTGCTTCAAGTAGGAAAGAAGTCAGCACTGGACAGCTGAATAGGTTGATAAACACCTCAAGAGGTTTATGAACATTTCTGAACTTAAGATAACATTTACTAGTCCTCATTGTCCCTTCATAGTGTCAGGAGGAGCTCATGGACAAAATGAGAAACTACGAAAGAAATCACATAAGACTGCATTTAGTTTGATGACCACAGAAACTAAATTAATGTGGAAATTCTCAAGTGTTACAAGAGAGCGGATGACACCTAGATGATTCGCCAGTATTTTAGGGATTGAACAAGTAAGTATGCTTAATTAAAATGATCCCAAGTTACTCAACAAATACAGTCATCACAATACAAATCACTGACGGAGGATAAATGTTACAAGAGTTTTACTAAATGTCACACGATCCTCTTTTCTGACCATCTCAGTTTTGTAGAATTTATTACACACACACACACACACACACTATTATTATTATTATTATATTTATTTTGTTAGTTAATTTTATTATCATTAAAGTCTAGGTATGGCATTATTATTAATTAATATACTATTTAATAATGCATTATAAATATTACAATTTATTATAACAAAATAAAATGAATAATTAAAATAATGCATTTATCTTGGTACGTCACTTAAATCTAAATGTTGAAATGCACTAGGAGTTGTGTATACCATATATTCAAATAAAGTTGAAGAATATTGTGTGAACTTTAATGTCTTTCCTTATTCTTCTGTTTGTCTGTAATGTATTCCTGATATTAATAACAATTAGAATTTACAAACTGAGATTATATTAGTATTAATTTATAATTTTATTTTAGGAAAACAAAGGAACTGTTTGTTTTGTCTTTAGGGAGTTTAGAGCTTCATGTTCAGAAGTGAATGTAGAATAGCTGAATATCTTCCTCTTTCTATATCAAACTGAGGCTTAAACTAGCAGGAGAAATGACACCAATGCTCATTTAAATACACCTTAAACCTTCGGTTCCCACAGTGAAAGCAGATCTGAATATCAAACTGTAGACTGAGGTGGAGGGCAGTATCAGCACTTGACCTACTACACTTACATGAAACCTGAAATGTAGAACCAGGAACAAAACCGAAAAAGAGATTCTGAATAATGTTGTTACACAAATGAATCACTTATTCTTTTCTTTTTTTGTGTGTTGAATCACTAACTGAATGGTTCAAAACAAATCTAGTATCAGCAATGCCTTGCCCTTTTCTTGAGATACAGTCAGCAAACAAGCACCAACGTGTACAGACAGTTATGTTTGAAGCATTTTCAGGCATGTTTTTTTTAGGAGCCCTTTGGGAAGGTTTGAGAAAGGCTGTTCCAAATCATCATTATTATTTTTTAATTATTTTATTGTTATGTCAGTTAGTTATATAACTGTTTCAATACTATAATGCAGTTATAATGCTCAGAGACAACACACCCCAAAATATGTGCATGTAGAAAACTTCATATGTTGAGGATGTAGTTAATTTACTGTATATGATATTACATTACTTAAATCTATGTGTAGTGTGGTACAATAGTGGTAATGGTACAATAACAGAGAATGTTGTTGTTTCAAATATCATGACTGTTTTTTTTTTTTATTATTATTTCTTTTAATATAACAGTTCAGTAAACGACGTTAATATTGATTAACCAACATTTTAGGTAAACTGTTGCCATTAACTTTGTCTGTTTTTCAAACAAAGCCAAAGAAGAATTATTTGCCGTGCCTCCAAACAACAAACAGTAATGTGGTGGGGATTCATTCCTGTTTTTGAATGTGTTTTTGAATGAATTGGTTCATGGGAGTAAATAATTCAATGACTCAGTCATAAAAGCCATAAATTCATTTGATTTTTTTTTTTACCTTTATTAAACAGGAATATATAGTATTAAACGGGAAAATAGTGTGTCGATAATGCAAGAGGACAATAGTAAACACTACATTTTTTCAGTTAAAGTCAGTTGATGTCATAATCCAGCTCAGTTCAGTTCAAATAGTATCTGTGCAATCAAGTCGACAATATTGCCAGAAATTAAGTGTCCCAAACTAAGCAAGCCAAAGGTGCCAGTGGCAAGGAATCAAAACTCCACTGGTGACAGAAATGGAGAAAAATACCTTGGGAGAAACCAGGCTCAGTCGGGGGGCCAGTTCTCCTCTGACCAGAAGGCTCAGTCGGTGGGCCAGTTCTCCTCTGACCAGAAGAAACCAGCAAGGCATGGTTTAATTCCAGGCTGCAACAAGTTAGAATGATACAGTGGACTAGTCTGGTTCCCATGGTGTTGTGCCGACGCCGATTGTCCCATGGTGTTGTGCCGATTGACCTAATTAATGCAGCCTAACAATCCTTTAACAGATTTGAATTATAGAAATGTGATAGTGTGTTATGTGTAAGACAGGTTAAAGAGATAGGTTTTTAATCGAGATTTAAACTGACAGAGTGTGTCTGCCTCCCAAACAACGCTAGGTAGATTGTTCCAGAGTTTGGACGCTAAATAGGAAAAGGATCTGCCACCCGCAGTTGATTTTGATATTAGGTGTTATCAAATGGCCAGAATTTTGAGGACGCAGCAGATGTGAAGGACTATAATGTGATAAGAGCTCACTCAAGAACTGAGGAGCTAAACCATTCAGGGCTTTATAAGTAATTAGCAAGATTTTAAAATGTATACAATGTTCAATAGGGAGCTAGTGCAGTGTTGTCAGAACGGGGCTAATATGGTCATACTTCATTGTTCTAGTAAGAACTCTAGTTGCTGCATTTTGGACCAGCTGGAGTTTGTTTATTAAGTGCACAGAGCAACCACTCAATAAAGCATTACAATAATCTAAGCTTGAAGTCATGAATGCATGAATTAACGTTTCTGCGTTTGACATTGAGAGCATTGTCATAATTAAGATATATATTTATGATGGAAAAATGTGATTTTACAAATGCTAGAATTGTGGCTGTCAAAGGAAAGATTGCTATCAAATAGCACACCTAGGTTTCCAACTGTATGACGAAGAATTGACAGAGCAGCCCTCAAGTGTTAGACAGTGTTTTAGTTTATTACATGCGGAGGTCTTTTGGTCCGATAATTAACACTTCTGTTTTTTTTTCAGAACTTAACTGTCGGAAATTACAACCCAGTTTTTTATATAAATATTCCGTTAGTTTAGCAAATTGGTATGCTGAATATGGCCGTGAAGAAATATAGAGCTGAGTATCATCAGCATAACAGTGAAAGCTAATACCATGTTTCCTGATGATATCGCCCAAGGGTAATAAGTAAAGCGTGAAAAGCAACGGGCCTAGTAATGAGCCTTGTGGTACTCCATACTGCACTTGTGAACGATATGATACCTCATCATTCACTGCTACGAATTGATGACGGTCAGATAAGTATGACGTAAACCATGCCAATGCAATTCCACTAATGCCAACATAATTTTCTAGTCTATTCAAAAGAATGTTGTGGTCGAAAGTGTCAAACACAGCACTAAGATCCAGTAGCACTAATAGAGAGATACAACCACGATCGGATGATAAGAGCAGGTCATTTGTAACTCTGATGAGAGCAGTCTCTGTACTATGATACTGTAACTGTGGTGGGCCCCGGGCGCCAGACAGGAGTAGGCCTGTCAATATTTAAATAAACCCAGATGAGCTCTAAAAGCCACCGGTTACAAGCCAAAATAAGTTTACACTCTTTTCAACAACCACAAAAATAAAGAAATGAACAGAATAAATGCACAAGAAATCGAGGGTTTTAGTTCAAAGTCCTATTATATTTTCATATGCGCAAAGTACAATTGTCCAATAAAAATCATTACATCACTAGTACACCTTTACACCTCGTCAAAGAGAGAGAGGGGAGGAAAAAAAAAAACTATCGGGTGATGCCGGTCCACTCTATTCCCACATTCAATTCGATAGATTCAAGAGTCCAGTTCTCAATGGATATAACCACAAAGGAAAAGGGAAAATAAATAAATAAATATACATTCAAACAAGGTTGATATAGGAAACTGTTCAGCTTATAATAGAAAAAAAAAATTTAATATACTCACACACCAAAGGACAATGAAGGTGTGTGACGAAAGTGGTGAGAGCGAGTGGTGTGTATATGTGCAGACGAAGCCAGCCAGCCAGCCGTACAGATGAGCCGCTACTCCCCAGATGTCGGCTTGGAACTCGGCTTTGAAAGACGAATTGGGGGCTATGAAGGAAGGTACCTGGGTAACACACACTTTAGCTCCCGAATCCGAACACACTCAGCATTGGTACCCTTAGTTTGGACTGAGAAATCGTTCCTCAAAACACTAAATCGATCGCCCAGCACCATACAAAGTGTGCACTCGCGGATAACCCTGTGTCTTTTTACCACAGATATTTGCGATCACCGTCGTCCTCCTTCCTTCCCAAATCCACTCTTACTTTTTCCCCTCCTTTTTACTACTCCTTAAATACAATTACCTCACTTCCTTTCAGATTACGCTGCCGTTCCCATTCGTTGGTGGAGTCAATCAACAGGACACGTCATGTGTTGTGATTTTCTAGCTCCGCCACAATACCGTCTAAATCCTGATGGGAAAGCCTCACAGATACCATTTTTCTCTATGAAGGAAACATAGTTGTCTCTTATAAACACAACCACTTTATTTCTTGAATGAATCAGTGTGTTTGAACTAATCAGTTGAGCGGATGATTCAATGACTCTTAAACAGAAACTTGCTGAATTCATAACTGCATGCTAGCATACTACTATTACTATTCCTGTCATAGAAAGATACTATAAAAATAGTAATAGTATGCTAGTATGTGGTTCAGAATTCAGCAACTTATTTTGTTCCAGTGTGTTTAAACAAATCGGTTGAGTGAATTATTCAATGACTCTGTCACGATTCACACTTGGAGCACGGGAACGAAGGAACGAGGAGTCGAGGAGTAAAGCAAAATCCAAAGTCTTTAATGAAAACAAAGCAGGGAACACAGGAACATGGGAAACACAGAATATGAAATGACATTTAAAGGGGTCATATGATGCTGCTAAAAAGAACAGTATTTTGTGTATTTGGTGTAATGAAATGTGTTTATGCGGTTTAAGGTTAAAAAAACACATTATTTTCCACATACTGTACATTATTGTTTCTCCTCTATGCCCCGCCTTTCTGAAACGCGTCGATTTTTACAAACCTCATTGGTCTGAAAAGCGAGGTATGCTCTGATTGGCCAGCTATCCAGTGCGTTATGATTGGCCGAATACATCAAGCGCGTGACGAAAATGTGGATGTTGTG
This sequence comes from Sinocyclocheilus rhinocerous, assembly GCF_001515625.1. Classification (NCBI taxonomy): domain Eukaryota; kingdom Metazoa; phylum Chordata; class Actinopteri; order Cypriniformes; family Cyprinidae; genus Sinocyclocheilus; species Sinocyclocheilus rhinocerous. Next base: position 60,456 of record NW_015636847.1, read on the forward strand.
TGGCGTGAGGACGCGATACCCATTCGGGGTGCCATGGCGGATCAGGCAGCTCGGGGAGCCATGGCGGAGCAGGCAGCTTGGGGAACCATGGCAGAGTAGGGAACTCAGGAGGCCATGGCGGATCAGACAGTCCAGGAGGCCATGGCAGAGCACCGCGGCCGGCGGGCTTGTTTTCGGCCCGGCCGGCAAGCTTGACAGCAGGGTGGTCCTCATACCGCGGGGAGAAAAACGGAAAAACAAGAGACTATTCAAAACGAAAACAAAAACATGGGAGAAGGGGCGCCGCTTACTGTTTTGGTCCGCTGTTCTGTCATGATTCACACTTGGAGCACGGGAACGAAGGAGCGAGGAAACGAGGAGTAAAGCAAAATCCAAAGTCTTTAATGAAAACAAAGCAGGGAACACAGGAACACGGGAAACACAGAACACGAAATGACATTTAACAGCGGACGCTAGAAACAGGGACACACAGGGCTTAAATAACAAGGGAGCTAATGGGACAATTAATTAAACACAGCTGGAACTGATAGAACTAAATAGGGACAGGAACAGGAAAAACCAAATATGGGCATAATAATCAAACTGGAGC
>NW_015636847.1:61129-61427 GCF_001515625.1 Sinocyclocheilus rhinocerous
ACTCAGGAGGCCATGGCGGATCAGACAGTCTAGGAGGCCATGGCGGATCAGACAGTCTAGGAGGCCATGGCAGAGCAGCCTCCAATGCCTCCCCAGTCCCCGCCTCTACGGCTGAAGCCCTACTACCCCTCCCCCCCAAAAAAAAATACTTGGAGAGGTTTACAGGCATCTTGGCAGGAACGGGGTCCTGAGGGTGTTCTGGAGGAGCGGGCACTGGTGGGCACTCTCGAGGCGCGGGAACAGGAGTGCGCTCTGGACTGGATTCAGGGACTGGAGCCCTCCTTGGGCTAAACTCGGG
>NW_015636847.1:61974-73696 GCF_001515625.1 Sinocyclocheilus rhinocerous
AAAAGGTACATAAATACTCACTTGTGACATAACGAGTTCAGAGTATCTTAATTATTTGAAGCTCAAAAAAAAAAATATCATCTATGTATTTAAATGGATAAATTAAGTTGCAGTCTTGCTATCTGAACGACACAGTTCATGTCAAGGTCTTAAATGACAGTATAGCAACATAAATAATACTGTGCATATAGTCATGACAGTGCTTCTTTCCCATAATCAGAGTAAAAGGACATTGTCTTGTAAATCTAGAGAGGACGTTTTTAATAAAACAAATGACCCACAAACTCTCTCCACCTCTCTATATTTGTAATACAGCATTTTGCAGCAGGACACCATGGAAGTGTGTGCTTGGCAAGGATACAGCATCCCATTATAAGACTCTAGAGTGCAAAACAGGTGGTTTCACATTTTTACAAAGTGAAAACGTCTCATGAGACCATTTGTAATTCTCTGAAACTTGAAACAGAGGCGGGAAAGAAATATTGGGGTTGTAACACTTTCCTCTCAAGATTAAAATGGTGTTAAGATATTTCAGTTGCACGCAATCTCACATTCGCTCGACATGCCAGGGGAAAAGCCTGGCTTAATATTTGTCAAAATGCTCTATATATAAGTCACAGAGCAGGATGCTACCACTCATATGGCTATATTTCTGTGGTATACATGAATAAATAAACATAAACAAAGCTATATTTATGTAGGCTAAGATTAAAAGATCTAGACAGCTGCTCCACACATAAAAAGATCGCTATGTAGACACTATCAATAAAATCATACTTAAATCCTCACTGTACAGTTAAGATTCAACATTAGGCACTGAGATTTTTTAGATTCATAGTGACAAACAAAACAGAGAGGAAAGGAAGGCTTTGTTTAGGAGTGTTTGCTCATTTAGGCTTGATTTGATTTAAAAAGTAAAGGCCATGTAGTGTGTATATATATATATACAGTTTAAAATACTTTCTTTTGATGCTCAGTCTTAGCTCTTTTTCTCTCGTTTAGCCAAACACAGGGAAATCAAAGGTTTTAAATATTATGAGTGAGTTTGTGTGGTCTGTGTGATGTGTTGGCTGAAGATGAGGGTTGTGAGAGTCAAATTAAGGCTGCACTTGTTGTTCCCTTCTTTTGCCTATTTTTCATAATTTCCTCTTTGACCCTCATTCCTAAAATGATACTTGTACACAAACACACACTTTCAAGGCTGTAGAATTAGCCAAGTTGATCCTCATACTGCTTCCTGAAACAGTCACCAGCTGGGAAGAAGTCCCAGCATCGCTCCTGGTACATTTTCCATACATATGACTCCTAGAAAGAGAGAAAAATAAAATGAATACATTGCAAATTAAGTAAAATATTGAGAAAATTAAAATAGTTTATTATTGAAATTTTAATATACAAACACTACTGTTCATATTTTGGGGTCAGAAAGATTTTGTTTGAAAGAAATTAATACTTAAGCAAGGACACCTTAAATTGATCAAAAGAGACATTAAGTACATTTATGTATATATGTATATATATGATATATATATATATATATATATATACAGTGGGTACGGATTGCCATTATGAGGTAATGATAAATGCAGTACATTTTCTGTTCATCAAAGAATTTTAAATTAAAAAAAAAAATTTAAATTTCCACAAATATAAAAAAAAATATATATTTTTTTAACACTGAAATTATTAAGAAATATTTTTTGAGCACCAAACCAGCACATTAAAATGATTTCTGAAAGATCATTTGAAACTGAAGACTGGAGTAATAACTGCTAAAAAAAATCAGCTTTATCATTATAGGAATAGATTACATTTAAAAATATATTAAAATATACATATTTTTTATTTTAAACAGTTATGTTTAAAATGCAATATTTCACAATATTACTGTTTTGACTGTATTTTGATCAAATAAATGCAGCCTTGGTGAGCATAAACAATCTTACTGACCCAAACCTTTGAACGTTAGTGTATATATATTTATAATGTATACCCTCTTATATGCAAAGTAAACTCTTAGTTAAGTTTTTTATTTAATTAAATTTTTATTTGGTTCAGAAAGACAATTTTGGACAGAGTTAAGAATAAAACAACACTGACTTGTCCTGTGTGTTCTGTTTCGTCTTTATTGATTAAATACATCAGGAAGAACCTACATGACAGAAAAAAAAAAACACGATTTCAAAATGAGGAAACAAAATATTAGCTATCACCATTTCTGAATAAACAAAAGTATTACACTTACATGTAGTTGGCTAAATTGTGCTCCTCCATCGTGTGCGTCTCGAAGCCATGCGGAGTCGAGTCAAAGTAGTCGCTTCCAATTCCACAGATGAAACATTTAGTCTTTGAAAAAAACAACAACAAAAAACACCCTTAATTTCTCAGAATGTGTCAGACTGCAATCCATACCCATGGGGAAGTCGTGGCCTAATGGTTAGAGAGTCGGACTCGTAACCCAAAGGTTGCGGGTTTGAGTCTCGTACCGGCAGGGATTGTAGGTGGGGGGAGTGAATGTACAGCGCTCTCTCCCACCTTCAATACCACGACTGAGGTGCCCTTGAGCAAGGCACCGAACCCCCAAATGCTCCCCGGGCGCCGCAGCAAAAATGGCTGCCCACTGCTCCGGGTGTGTGTTCACGGTGTGTGTGTGTTCACTGCTGTGTGTGTGCACTTTGGATGGGTTAAATGCAGAGAACTAATTCCAAGTATGGGTCACGTCACATAAGTATGCACTGCACTCTCAGCAATTGCCACAAGGGGCGCTATGGCACACATTAGCAAAAAACATCTTCTATCTACAGTCAATTTTCTCTTCCAGGAGATCAACCACTGCCACAGCAAAGCAACAACTTGTAGAAAATCTCTAGAAAGCTAGGTAAAGTTGATCTCTGCGTATGAACATGCCTACTTCCCTACTATATAGTAGGTGAAAAATTGTATGTGAAATGAGAAGTATGTCCAAATTCATAGTATTCATAAAATAACAGCCGAAAAGTACCTGGATGACCTTCTGCCAAGATTCTGAAGTACACATCATTTTGATCATAGAGACTATGATCATTGACCAATCATAGTTTGTTTTGTTTTTATGTTCCGTTTAGGGGTGGGCCGCCAATACAAAAGTTTCATATGTAGATTTTGTGTATTAAAGTATAGTGTATTTATAGTATTAAAGCAATAGCAATAATATGGATAATGGACTCATATTTTGGCCCAAATGTTAAAATGTTAAAACGGCTTAATGATGGATTTTTTTTCGTACAGCTTTTCGCTTCACAAGATGTTAATTGATGGACTGGAGTCATGTGGATTACTTGTGAATTATTGTGGTGTTTTTATCAGCTGTTTGGACATTTTAACGGCACCCATTCACTGCAGATGATCCATTGGTAGGCAAATGCTAAATGCTAAATTTCTCCAAATCTGTTCCAATGAATAAACAAACTCATCCATATCTTGGATTGCCTTTTCATTTTTGGGTGAAATATTTCGTCAAGCATAAAACTGGCAGTTGTACCTCCATGTCCTCTCGGACCTGCTCCTGCTGATCTCTCAGCTCACCGAAGGCATCAATGATCAGACCTGCACACAACACAAACATCATTCCATAATGACAGATATTGTTACGTCCAAACCTTTTAAATATTACATTTACAGAGTAGAAAAATTCCCACAGGGTCTAAAAAAAAAACATGTTCTTCACCTTGAATGATAGCCAGCAGGATGACAATGACAAAAAAGAAGAAGGTGATGTCAAAGACCACACGATAAAGTTCATACTCGTCTCCGGCCGGATCCTCGATCTCGTCCCCTATACCACCACCAGCTCGCACACCCACGTACATATGGAACAGATAACACTGAGAGAGAAGACTTGATCACAGTCAGGCGTGAAATGAGAAAGTGTAATTCAACCAAATGTAGATATTTGTGTATAAACTCTTACAGTCATCATGTCGTCACACTTCATATCCGGTTCGTCTTCATCCTCACTCATGTTGTAGAACTTTCGGAAGAAATTGAAGGCCACCACGGTGTAGAGGTAGACCACCACAGCCAGCAGACCCACCGTCATCAGCAGCTAAACAACAATCGCCATCAAGATTAATATCTGGAAGAGATTTCTATAAAATCTCAGTCAAATATAATGATTTCTGAGACCTGTACCTGTTTGCCATTGTGGGTTACAGAGGACAGGATGGTGCGCAGGGTTTTGACACCCATAGCGATGTCCAGCAGATGACAGGCGAAGAAGAAGTTGTTGTAGTGGCCAAGCAGTGACATGACCAGATACCAAACCAGATACAGGAACGTCTTTGAGCAAAACAGAATCCAAATGATTCATTGTTATACATTTCCTCAACCTACTGAAACAAAGTGATGTCTTTACTGAAACTCACATTATCAGTGAACACCACTCCAAATTTCCAGATCTGGTATTTCATGTCAATAGATGTCAACCTGTGGATTCATGAATTGTTATAATGAGAAACTGAATCTCCATTCTGTTATAACATCATAGTTAAGAGCAGTGATGTCTGAATCTCAAACAAATGACTCTTATGAACAGGTTAATTTTAGTGAATCAAAAAAAAAAACCCCATCAGCTTCACCAGAGTAGTTCAATTCCCAAACAAATGACTCTTTTGAGACACTTTTTTAGTGATTTAAAAAATAAAGAGTAGTATAGTCCAACCGATTCCCAAACGAATATCTTTAATGAGCTGTTGTGAACTATAGCTCTAGTGAATCATAAACGGCTTACAACTCTTTCTTTCTTTCTTTCTTTCTTTCTTTCCTCTTCATTCGGCTCAGTTTAATTCTCCACATATGCCTGCTTCAAAAATTGTCAATGGAACTGTTAAGCATTTGGAATTGTTAGAGCAGTTCCCATCCCTACCCACTGGTATATTTGATTTTGTGGTATCAAATAATTTTTTTTATACTGGTTTTGGCTATTGACATTTTGGTGACACTTATGAGTGTGTTTTGCATCTTTCTGTACCATGTGAATATTGAGGGATCATGCTGAGGCTTCTTCTCGTGTGTCATAGCGCTGACATCAAGGGATGCTAGATCCATGCCCAGAAGTTCAGCGATTCTTTCTCTACCGTAGATATCGCCATACTTCTCTAGCACCTACAACACAGACACACCATAGACACACTCAGTCACTGACATCTCTCAATACATTAAACATCTGCAAAAACCAGCATAGCGCGCCCCTGACCTTTCTCTTCACAAATTTGTCCCAGTAGTTGTTCGGGAAAGACCTGAGTGGAGAATAAAAGGAAATGCCATTTCAGAGTCTTCACAGGGATACTTGTTTATAAATTTATAAATAATAATAATATAGTAATATTACGGTGTATTGAGGACAAGTCTGTCCCACTGGCCCTTGATGTCGTCATCTTCTGGTTGTTCAGTTACGTACAGACCGTCAAACTCCAGTTTTCGGGCCAGTTCCTTCTCTCTCTTAAAGATGACCAAAGGAACCTGGACATGGAAGAAAACGTTAGCAGCTCACACTAGCTTAACTAAATGAAAAGGAATATTTCACTCCAAAATGAAATTTCTGTCATCATTTACTCGCCTGAAGGGAAGGAATATGTACATTTTGATCCGTTTCTCACACAAAGCTATTGCATGGCTTCAGAAGACATATAGAATATTGTGTACAAGTCGTATGGACCACATTTATGACACTTCCATGGTGCTTTTTGGTCCTTTCTGTGGACACTCTATTAAATTTCTCCTCATGTTTCACAGAAGAAAGAACGTCATGCAGGTTTGAAATGACATGAGGGTGAGTAAATGATAACAGAATCCAGTGAGCTCCTGACCTTCAGACAGTTGTAGCCGATGATGCACAGGAAGGAAATGATGGTGTGTAAGATGGAAAAAAAGGCCAAAGCAGGCTCCATATATCCAGTGCTCTCCTCCAGGAAGTAGTAGACAAACCCTTCTTCCTCTTCTTCCTCTCCATTCTCCTCCATTCCAGAACCTCCAGCTTCTCCAGCAGAGCCCTCAAAGATCCCAGAGCCCTCAAACACACCAGAGCCCTCAAATATGCCAGAACCCTCAAACACAGCCGAACCCTCAAACTCCTCCTCTTCTCCAGGCGGGCTGTCAGATACCTAGGGAGGAATGGCTAGCTTTAATCAAATATGTTCTTGAAACAAATTACAGGGAATCACATGGTATTTTATTGCAGGGGTTCGCAAACTGTTTGATGCCAAGGACCCCACAACTATGATTGAGAGGGACCCTCTTCCTAAAATACAAAGGCAGTCATATATTTTCATGTAATTAATTAATTAATTAATTTTGCTGTTAAATTGCAATTAAACCCCTCACTAACAAGTCTTTAGAAAGCATAATAAAGACCCAAGACCAAAGTTTGAAAAGCCTTGTTTTAAAGTGTCCCTATTATGGATTTTTGAAAATTACCTTTCATGCAGTGTTACACAGCTCTATGTGAATGAAAACATCCTGCAAAGTTTTAAATCTGGAAGTGCACAGTGTATCTGAAAGTGCATTTTTAAAAGGAATCCCAAGCCGTTTCATGTTGAGGTCAACATAAAACATTAGCATATTGCCCGCCCATTTATTCCACGCAGACCTAGGAAAACTTGATTTTCGCATTGGTCTGAATTAAAATGCAAATTCATTCTTTGCCACTAGGTGCCGCTTTTGGAGTGGTTAGAATAGTGGTTTCCCAGGTAACGCTGTACACAAAGCAGCACTGCACTCACAAACACTGCTTTATCAGGCATTACAGGCATGATGAAATGAAAATGAGACCAATCGGACCAATCACTGCAGATTAGCGTCAGGCAAAGGAGGGGTTTGGAAAAATGAATCGTTGTGCGAATCGTTTGGGAGTTGTTGAGCAATAAGATCAAAATAAATGCATATTATAAGACAATGAGTGTTTTTTGATCTTGCATGCATGTCAACCTGTTCTTGTGGACTCCCAAAACCAAAATATGAACCTTTCATTACCCATAATAGGGGCACTTTAAAATCATACTGACCCTGTAGAAGAGCAGAATGAAGTTGAGTGCAAAGGCGATGAAGAGAGCCAGGAAGCGCAGGTTGTAGAAATTACGAGACAAATAGTTCTAAAAGAAGAGAAAGTGGTTTGACTTTTAAATGCAGTTAGAATCAAAAAATGATAAAGGAAAAATTTTCATAATAATATAATGTAACATAATATAATTGAATATAAATCAATATTCATTCATTCTACATGACTTTGAAAGATGTACACAGATAAATAACTATAATATAATTACCATGAACTTGTTTCTTTGGACTTCAAGTTCATTCCATAGTTCAAAGCCCTCTTCCTCTTTCTTCTTGCCTTTCTTTGCTTTAGCCTTTGCTTTTTTCTCCTCTTGCTCTTCATCTGGTGTTTCCTCTGGCTCAGGTTCTGCCTCCTTCTCGGCCTTTTCTCCATTTTCAGGACTTTGATGGACAGAAGGATAAGTCAAAGCAACAACAGCACAATGTCTATGCGTTGTGATGAATATGGCTTCACAACAGTTCACCAACGAAAGACTTTTTATGGTAAAAAAAATTAGTTTGATCATTTGTTCTCCATTACTTACTCTGCTTTTTCAGGTTCAGGGGCTGCTTCTTCCTCTACTTTCTCCTCTTCTACTTCTTCTCCCTCTGCTTCTTCACTCACCTGGAATATCCGGCCAAACATTAAGGAGAATAATATAAAGATTAAGAGATTTAGATTATGAGTCTACAAAGCAAGAAGCACCATTATATTTGACAAACTGAAAGATAACAATGTGGAAACAATCCACATGCTGGATGTTTATTCTTAAGGTGCGGTCACATTAGTACAATTTGGACAAAATTTCACAGGTTAAAAAGGTCCATAGTCTACTGCCTATAGTGTTGTGATTATGAAGCACCAGTCTTACAGAAGTCACAGATATCCATGTGATCAAATTGTAAACATTGTGAAAATCATGGGGAAATATTTTACCCTCAAATTAAATTCCTGACTGAGTAATTCCTTCTGAAATGACAAAATTTCAGCTGTGAAAATTTGCCGAACAAAAGTAACTGTGACCGACCGCATCTTTAGACTAAAAACTCAAAAAGCTTCTTCTCACCAGCTTCCTCTTCAGCAGTGGGCTGCCTTCTGGAGTCCGAGGTTCCTCTGGCTCAGTTTCTCCCATATCTCCTAGACCGCCGTGAGGACCAAAACCAGGTCTTCCACCATCATCCTCTTCTCCCTCTTCGGCTTCCTCCTCTCCTCCTCCTGTTCCCTCCTCTCCCTCAGCAGCTCCTCCTGATTCTTGTGCTTTTCTTGCTCCTGGCTCAGGTGGAAGGTCACCGTGCACCTCATCTTGAGTTGGGTCGGGCATGTTAGTCAGAATCTCTGTCAATGTCATCTTCTTAGCTCCCTCCACCAGACCTCCTCCGAAGAGAGTGTTCCAGATGAGCATGAAGAAACCTCGGCAGACGCTGTAGATGAAGTGCAGGATGCCAAAGAGGACAGTATAGAGCAACATCACCAGACCAACAATCATGTCCTTTATGGTCATTTTCCTGATTTTGCGGTAACGGCGTCTGAGATTGCGGAAAGTGAAGAGGTTAATGAAATTAATTACGCTCTTGATGAAGTCTGCAAAGGCTGAGCTGGATTCAGGTGGTGCTGCTTCTCCATTCCCTTCTTCTCCTTCTCCCTCTCCATTTCCGCCGCCACTGCTCTCCTCCTCATCTTCTTCATCCTCATCTTCGATCACCTCCTCCTCCTGCTCTGAGATCTGCGAGGCAATGTTCATCTCAAAGATGGTGTCCTCGCAGAAGTTCACAAAGAGCTCCATCTTCTCAGACTCACCACCCTCATTGACGACATCAAAGATGAACTGTCGCTTGGACTCTCTGACCTGAGGCATCTCCCACTGGTTGCGGTTGGCCTCGCTGATTTCAAAGTAGATGCGTTCGATCCTCTTGCTGGCGCCCATGATCTCAATACGGCCCAGGAAGGGTCGGAAGTAGTTCAGCACACTCTCAGCTTGCTCCAAAAAGTTCTGCAAGCGGGTGTCATGAGGAACGTGCTCAGACAGGTTGGTGAGTAGCACAGCAATGTTGAAGCCGATGTCTTTGGCTGGCTCTTGGAAGCGATCAGCAAACTCCTCAAAATTGATCATCTCGTTCTCATCGGCTTCAGAGCAAGAGAGCAGGAACTGGATCTCAGATGGTGTGTACTGCTTCTGACTGTCCATAGCCTTGGAGAAGTCCTTCTTGGAGATGAGGCCACGAGGGTCTGTCACATAGTCACGGAAGGCATCCGATGCCACAATATCCTTCAGTTTGAGGAACATGTCGAAGAACTTGAGAATCATCTCTACATTGCTGGATGACTCAACCAGCATGTCAACCATCTGGCGAGCAATTGTGCCATTCACAACATTACCTGTAATAAAACAATAAAATAGGCTATAGATCATGACTTAAGTGGCTTTACAGGTTTGTAGATCACTATGAAAGTTAAATTTGATGGACAGATATCTTTTACCCTCCAGTAGAGATAGAAGCATCACCACCATGTCTTTCTGCAGATCCAGAAGCTCCTTCAACAGACCAATTTGACTGGAGTCCTGTTGCACACAACCAAATTCAGACATACAAAAAATAACAAATCATTATCCACAAAATGTCTCAAACTCTCACTGTTAGAGAGCATAAAGGACCTTTCAGTTAATATTGCTTAGAACTGGTTCTCCGTAGTGTTTAATATGATATGCACCATGGAACCATGAAAAGAGATGTACCGAGAATACCAAGTATCCTGATAAGGCTAAAATTGATTTTAGTGGCATAACTAGCATCTCTGGCATGTGTTTTATTTTATGGGGCGATGTGGGAGATAGAACTACTGGGACAAAGTCCACCTATTCTCAGCTTACCTCAGAATGTGTTCTACTCCAGAAATGATCCTGGGTTTGCGTTTATAAACAGGCACAAACATAGCATCACATACTGTAACCTATCATCTAACACAGGGACATGGGACATTTAAAGAGGATATGAAGATTGCAGATGTCAGCTCCTGCCATAGATGAGGACTATCATATTCTTTATGACTTTGTATCTGCAAAATATTGGCATAAAGCACTGTAATATGTAATTTCAATTATTAACAATAAATATCTAGGTTATTTGCAGGCACATTTTATATGTGCCTAGCTGATGGTCTAAAAGCATATTATGAAGGAATGCCAGCAGACACAAAAACAGTCTTTCATACAGAACAATATCACACACATCTGCAAACACAGTATATGCATTAACATGTATAACAACAAAAGAGCACAAAGGCCTGCACATATACATTAAGAAATATTAGACAAATCTCACAAAACCTTTTTGATATTTCACAGCAAAATCAAAAGGAAGAAAAAAAGAAATGGTATATTACTTCAAAGAAAATTAAGCCTATTTTTGATTATCTTGTCATGAAAAGTTTTATGCATGAATAATAATAATAATAACAAATGTATATTATATTCATAAGTTTATAATACAATATTATAATGAATATAATTTGGTTTAAGCTAATTTTAATTGAAACACACACACACACACACACACACACACTGCAACAAAAGTATGAAAGTAAACAAAACATATATAAAATTATATCATACTTTTTAAAATGTGACCCCGACATGATCTTGACAGGTTTTGTGAGATTTATGCAGTATTGTACAGATTTTCTTGAGAACATATGTATGTCTGCATATGAAAAGAGTTATATAGCGCAGGTCGAGGGAAATAAATTTCCTCTACAAGTGAGCAACAGCAGGAACATGGCATAGTGACACCTCCCTCAGCTCCAGTATATCAAAATAAACCCAACAAGGTTAAGACTGCTTTCAGAAATTCAACACTGATACTGTGGGAACAGAGGAAATGTACATGACAAAAAAATGCAAGTGAAAACACTTGCAGAAAACGTGCCGACACATAAACAATACAACGGAAACAGGAAGCAAAGAAGAAACTGTTCTGTGCACTGTGTACTGTGTACGTGTGTGAAAAGCAGTGCAAAAGTGCGTAAGATGGAAGCAAAAACAAAGATCCTTACGCCATTTCGGAGTCCTTGGTCAGGGTGCATCTGGCAGGGTTACACATCAGAATAAAAATGTTACCCATCAACATTTTTAATACATTTTTGTATTTTGTATTTCCCATTCTCTTAGATATATTCACTCTTTCCTCATTATTTTTTATTTTATTTGCATGTCTGTTTTTTATAGTCTCTCTCTTCTACTTATGCAGACAACAAGGGCAAAGCTGTTTTGTATAAATAATTAAGTAAGTTTAGTTTATGTTGGCCTCTTTTTGGCCTCACCTATAATATAAAACACAACCGTGTCAATTTGTTGGTGATGAAGCAACTTTGACATGTGGGCACTGATCTTTCAACAGACAATTAAATGTTTCACTATCAGCTACATTCATATTTTTGAAGCCTAAAGAGTGGGAGAGATTCTCAATTTTAAAGGGGTGGTTGACTGGTTTTGTTCTAGGCTTGATTGTGTTTATGGGGTGCAGTATAACATGTGTTCATGCTCCGTTTTTTAAAAAATGCATTATTTCTCACATAATTTACCTTTATTCTGTCCCTTCTCTGATAAACACGCTGATCATTTCTTGCTTTTATGAAGCCCCTCCCTCAGAAATA
>NW_015636847.1:73875-99603 GCF_001515625.1 Sinocyclocheilus rhinocerous
GAGAGAGAGAGAGAGAGATGCAGAGCGTGTGCAGAGCAGGGGGACGCGAGGAACAGTATTAAGAACCGCCGCTTTAGAACATTGATTTTGAAACTTGTGAATCCATTAGAATCGTTAGAAGACAGAATCGCGTTTCATTTATGAATAAATTTTTACGTGCACCTCTAGTTTTCTCTTCCTCTTCTCTAAAGCAGCGCAGCATAGCCTTGCCCCCTTCATTGCATGTTCCTGGGGGCGGGGATTATCAGGGTTTGTGACGTCACAAACCTGGGAAGTAACTCGTTGTAGTCCCTACGAGACGTTTTTGTAGGCATAAAACTGCCATAATTTTAAAAGACGATATCTCTGTTTGCATTGAACTTTCAACTTAGCAACTTTGCAAATATTGTTTATGCTCAAACAGCAACATTACACACAAACTAACGTTAAAAAAGTGAAATCACAATCAACCACCCCTTTAAGAAATACAAAAATGCAGTACACAGGTACCAGATGTGTAACAAATATTAGAACAAAATCAAACACCACAACAGAGAGGTTAAGAGAAACAACACATGATTAAAGATTACTAGAGCGTCAACAGTCACGTCACACTGTGAACATGTTCCACATTCATGGATTAGTGGTGATACCGGACTAAACATTTATATAATAGAATATCAAGAGTGTGAAATACAATCCATTTGATAATCCACTATAATCCAGTTTGGAAATAGTTACTGGAATATTACACTATAAACAGTGATCAACCGATAAACACCACAATCAGAAAAATTATATTCTATTTACACCACAATTAAAATCTTAATTACAGTTTAGAAAAGCTTCCCATAAAATATATGAAACTCCAAAGAAATTTAACAACCAAGTTTCTTTTAAAGCAATAAGCCCCAAGAAGCCGTGGTTTACAGTGAATTTATAACAGCTTAGGGGCTTTGTTAGAACCCCCTAAAACCTCCTTAGCTGTTATAAATTCACTGTAAACCACTTAGAACCCCCCTAAAACCCCCTTAGCTGTTATAAATTCACTGTAAACCACGGCTTCACGGGGCTTATTGCTTTTATAAAACAGTTATTAAAATAAAACAGAGCAAATAAAGTGTAATGATATTAATAAAAACAGTATTCCTCAACCAAACAATGTAGTTCCTCAGAATCAGTTGTGGTTGCAACAAAGTGGTTGTCAAGCAACAGACAAACGTAAACAAAGGTGTATGTTTGTAGAGTAATGTACAACAGCTTTGAACGTGGCTCAGCCAATCAGAATCAAGGACCGGAACTATCCGTTTTATAAATGTATGTACATTTATAACACTATTCTTTGTATTATATCACCTTTGCATCAAATTATAAAAAAAACAGTTAACGCTAATGCGAGGGTGTTTCTAATGCAGCGTCTATGGGAGGGATGGTAAATTTGACAACGTTCTCTCTTCTGACTGCCGTTATCAGTCTCTCTCAATTTTTTTCCTTTTTTTGAAAGTCATGAAAACACTATTGTGGAGTTTTTCTTTTGCTATTTGAGCAAATGGGAATGCAAAAAATATATTTGTGGTACTCTCCCATTCACCACTCTTCAAGTTAACCCAACTATGACGACTTTCCTCTGCTGAGAAACCCGGAAATGTACAAAAGGTCCATACCTCCGATAAGGTTTCTTCTAAATTTTTAATTAATGATATGAAGAGGCAGAAATTGACTCCGGAGAAATAGTGATGGGGAGTCGACTCCAAAAGAGTCGATTCCTCAACTCTGAATAGACCTAGAGTCGGAGTCGTTAATTAAGTGTGTAGTAACGACTGCAATCTTGTATTATTTGATGTAAAGTAAATGGAGTCAAGGATGGAGTTGATTCCATCGACTCTTATGGAGGGAGTCACGAGTCGGAATCAACTCTGAAAAACCTGGAATCGAACACCCCTACTCAGGAAGTTAATAACCAACCACAGTCAACAACAAATTAGTAAACGGATCAGTAACTTATTTTGTTTTAAAGGATAAAATTAAATAATTTAATTATTATTTAATTAGACTATGCATAGTAACAACTAAACATTAGTGCCGAAAAAAATGCACCTTCCAAAACAGAGAAAATATTCTTCATTAGTCTACTCTGATCATACTTATATAAAATATATAAGTATGCACATGTATTACATGCATTTGACTTCTGTTCTAATGCACACATTTTATAATTTATGCAGCTCAAACACTATAAAAATTTAAATTTGGAACATCTGAGAAAAGCTTTCAACTGATTTAACATCCAATATACCTGATCTTAAAAATGCTTTCACAAACATTTTTTTGCAGCAATACTTACAAAATACAATGCTTTTTTTTTCTCTTATTTCCCCTGTGTAAAGTTGGTGAAATTATGTTTTGATTTTAGATTAGGAAAAACTCAATGACAAGTATTTTAATGTCAAAATAAAACAACATACAGATGTTACTGATTCAGTGTTGATGGAACCTATCCAGGAAAATTCCGTGGTTTTCTAGATGCAATCAAATCGATCAATATAATAAGATTTATCAGTCACATTAGGGGTGTGTGTGTGTGTGCTCAACATATGTGTTCCTACCTGTGCTAGCTTCATCATCATGTGTGCGAACACGTGCAAGAAGCCCACCACGGCATCCCACAACCTGCTGTGAGCCAGAGACGGCTGATTACCGGTACAAGGACCCTATGGTGGAGAAACAAAATACAGATAAACTATATTGAAGACAGAAATTTGCACGTCTGAAGGAGCTCGACTGCATATAGCGGTGACGCCAGTACCTGGATATACTCTGTAAGGCTGTTGAAAACCTGTTTAGCAACCGTCATTGCCTTAGAAAAGTTTCTCTTGCCTGGTTCATCAATGATATCCTTCCCAGAGTAATACCAGTAGAAGTCACTGATAGACTCCTGAGACAGGAATGAAGAGTAAGGACGAAAATAAGAGACCACCAAGCTTACTTAAGCCACATTTGAATGTCATTTCACTGACGTTTTTAGCCATCTGCCACTTGTTTTCTTGTTCTCAAACACAATGACATTAACACATTTGTAAGTGTCTGAATACTTTTGGCGCTAGTATACTGTATATAGGGATGTAGAGGAAGACAGTTGAGCTGAAGCTGTACCTGTAGTCTGAGCAGATAGTCAACAGTGCAGATGATGATGTTGATCGTAGTTGTGCTGCCTGTCTGTGTGCGCAGATAGTTCTGGAAATCTGGAGAAAGATGGTAACTCAAAACAGGCTGATTTTTTTGTTTTTATTAGTAATGCTATGCATTTACACTACCATTCAAAAGTTTGGGTTAGGTAAACATTTTTTTAAATGTTTTTAAAGTCTCTATGCTCACCAAGGCTGCACTAAAAATACAGCACAAAAATAGTAATATTGTGAAATATTATTACATTAATGATAAAAAAAAATTTCAGGATTTGTCAATGAACAGAAAGTTGAATTTGAACATTTATATTTGATCTGATAACACTTTACAATAAGGTTCATTAGTTAACAAATTTAGTTAACAAGAACTAAGAATGAACAATACTTCTACAGCATTTATTAATCTTAGTTAATGTTAATTCCAACATTAATGCATTATTAAAATCAAAAGTTGTGCTTGTTAACATTAGTTAATGCACAGTGAATTAACATGAACTAACAGTGAACAACTGTATTTTCATTAACTAACATTAACAAAGATGAATAAATACTGTAAGAAATGTATTGTTCATTGTTTGTTTATGTTAGTTAACTAACATTAACTAATAGAACCTTATTGTAAAGTGTTACCTTTTATTTTTAACATTCTTATATAGTGTATAGGTATAGACAAAGGGTCCATCGCAAAGAATCAAGCATCGCTAATCAAATGCTTTTTGCTCCAGCAAGGTTTGAACTGAGATCTTCATGTTTTTGGAACATATCTTTTTATGATTTCATGATTTTCTCTTCAAACACTACAGCGAGTGAACAGAAGTGGTGGAGGAAGCATTCAGAAGCATTAATCCAGATCTCAGGAAGCTCACCGTTGTTGTGGCCTTCACAGAGCAGCTGCAGGAAGCGGAAAAGGTCGCAAGTGAATTCATCATCCGCCATCACTTTCTCTTCTAAACAGGGACACACACATGCACACAGCATGAATGTGTGAGAAGAGCTCCTAAACAGTGCTTTACTGTGTGAGAGAGTGAACTACACTAGACCTCTAAATGTAAAATAAAGTGGTGAATTAAAATGTTTTTTTTTTGTTTTTTTTTACAATTAATTTCAAAGACTAAAATGGTTAATTTGTGATTTAAAATGTGCCAAATATCTCTAGACAGGAATATGACCAGGGCTGCGTTTCTCAAGTAGATCGGAGAACAACTTAGCTTACGATGCTTTTAAGAAACGCAGCCCTGGTCACAACAAATTTCTTCTCTTGCACATATATTTATATTCAATAGATAGTTAATCCAAAAATAAAACTCCTGTCATTGTTTACTGACCTTGTGTCATTTTAAACCCATATTCTATTTCCCATGCAATCTGAGTTCTGGCAGAAGGGAAGTTTTGAATTCTGTTCAAGAAATTATAATTCAAAACCATTCAAAAGTAGTTAGTAAGATTTTGTAATGTTTTATTTGATTTGATATGAACTGTAAAAATACAGTAAAAAAGTCATATTGTGAAATACAATTAAACATAGCTGTTTTTATTTTTAATATATTTTTTAAATATTATACATAATCAATGGTGAAAATGTTTGTGCTGGAAACAATGCATTTTTCAGGACTTTCATGAATAGAAAGTTTAAAAGAACAATATTTAAAACAGAAATTTTTTTTTGTTACTTTATAAATGTCTTTACTGTCACTTTTGATCAATTTAATGCATCCTTTTTGAATAATTTCTAAAAAGATAGTCGATGCATATATTTTTTTACTGACCCCAAACTTTTGAATTGTAGTTGACATTTATCCAAATTTTGTTTCATAGAAAAAATAACAGCATATGGGTTTGGAATGACACAAGGGCGAGTAAATAATGACATAAAGTTCATTTTTGGGTGAACTGTCCCTTCAGTATTCAGGGTGATTAAGGTGTGTGTGTTCTGTGAGTATAACCACTTCATAGCACTTCCAGCCCCTATTAGCATGTTAGTGAACCACAAAGACCTGCTGTGGCACATCCGTTTAGCTGCTCACTGCAGAGCAGACCAGCAAACATGTAAAGGGGAGGCAGAGACCTGTCGTCCACACTGAATCCACAGACTAAAGCCCTCCCCTCTCCCAGAATGGCAACACTAGTAGACACACACATACAGTCTGATAGATCACACATTGAAAATACGGCCACTTTGAAGGGACATTTATACACTAACTGAAAGAAAACATCACAGTGTACAGAAATATACAGGGAAATAACAGACATGGAACATGGATAAACACAACTGACACTGAAATGGCACACTACACAGTGAGATCTTCATGGAGAACACAAATGGAGAAGAGTTTTGGTCTTCTCAGACAAGACCTAAAAAAAAACAGCACACAGACACACAATCATGCAAAACAGATATACTGCACTTCTGGAGGTGTGGGAGAGAAGTGGAGGGGAGAGATGAGCCAGAGAAAGTTAGGGCATTGGTGGATTATGGGTAATGTACTATGAAGGATATGTGATGGAATAAGATGCTATTTGACAAGAGAAGGCTAATAAAAAGAACAAAAATTAACATTGTCAGGAGAAAAAATAGATATACTTCTAAAAAATTAAGCTATTTTCGGAATAAAATACAAAGAAAGATGTCAAGAAATGGTAACTAATACATATAATACACATCACACAGGTTTAGTGCCCAATATACAGTATATCAGTCTGAGAGTGAGTATCTGGAAATGAGGTTAGCTTAAAAAAAACACATTTAAACAATTAAAACATTTTATACCAGGTGTCACAAATCTTCAAATCACTCCCCAAAAATAAAAAAATAAATAGAAATTAGAAATTAGAATAAAAAAAATACAGACACTGGTTACATCTTTATGAGTGCACTGCTATGTTATTAAAACACAATATAAATAAATAACTTCTGCAAATGTATTGATAATTTCAGTATTATTTAATTAAATTATGATAAATAAAAACACTATTGTTTTGTCATAAAAATCATGCATTACATTTTGGCCATCTAGTTTTAGGATGCCATGGCTAGTAGGATATAAGTCAAGTCATATAACTATAAAGCATGAATGAATGTTAAATCTGCAAGTTGTTAATTTGAACTTTCAATCACTTCCATTTATTTGTAGGCCTGTTTAACTTTGAAATGCTCTCCATAAAGTTTTCAAAATTGGATGACTCCATTGGGGTTCAACATTTGCTAGGGTGTTCTGGGGCCAGATTCACGAAAATCTTCTTAAGATAAATACTAAGAAACTTGAAAAAATGTCCCAAAGTGCAATTCTTGAAAAAAATCTTAAAGGAACACGCCGCTATTTTTGAAAATAGGCTCATTTTCCAACTTCCATAGAGTTAAATGGCTGAATGGATTTGAAAACAGTAAAACTCAACTGTTTAACTCTAGGGGAGTTGGAAAATGAGCCTATTTTCAAAAATAGTGGCATGTTCCTTTAAGTTCCCAAATATTTTCTTAAAAACAACATTTTTTTTTCCAATAACAGATGGTGGTATGGTGGTATATCACTATCCTTCTAATGCACAACATGGGTCTAAAATGACCCGTATTCATTCCCCATGTTATTTCAATCATGGCTGAGTGTTTCTTTGCTGAATCTTTGAAAGGAATGTATTTTAACATTTACTATTCCAGGTATTCATAAAATATCTTGTTTTTGATTTCCACAAATCATTATGTTTATTTTTCCTTTCTTACTTTATAAACAAACACAGTTTTTGTATTTCTACATAAGTTTTACACACAAAAATGTGATATTTGCTAATTTTCAAGTAGGAACATATTTACTGCAGAAAACTATTTACCTGCCACACATTTCACAACTCAACACGACTGCTTTTGTATATTTGATGCATGCAAGTCTTATTTTTATTTATTTATCAGAAAATATTTGATATATTTTGAAAGATAACTGGACATAATATTAGAATGTTAGGCTAAGGTTACCTTGACCTTGAAATACTAGTGAGAAAGAGAAACATGTCCAATACTATTAGCTAGCTTGTTGTTGACATATGCTGCGTCCCAATTCGCCTACTTATACTATGCCCTAAAAGTATGTACTCTTTTTGTGAAGAATGAGAACATACTTTTGAGTATGTAGCAGAATAGTAGGCAAGACTTTGGGACATACTACTTCATCATAACTGTGTCTTTAACGGACACTCTGTTGCGTAGTTATGTTCATCCTTTCACCATTTAAACTGCACTGTCAATCATCTTGTCAAAGTTAACATTATCCATATTTAATTTAATTTAATATCCTACCGTATTGGAGAGAAATTAAGAGGCATGTTGATCTACCAGTCGCGGGTCTATCATGCTGAGAACTCTGCTCAAATGTTTGCATATTGATGCGTTTAAAAGTTGATGACCAAACGTATCATTATAAAGTTCACAGTGTTGCTGCAGATGAAATATAACGCGTATAACATTAAATAAATATTTTTTCAACAGGTTAGATATTGATTATTTACCTGTCCATCTGTCTCGCATATCCGCCATGTTTGTAGTTTTTTAACACTTTTCATGCATGTTTGTAGTTCTAATCGAATCCCTGTCGACCGTGCAATGTGTTGTGGGCAATATTAGCCATTAGAGTGTGCACGGATCTGCACTTCAAATTTCTACCTGAAGCAGTAAACCATCCGGGTACCTTTGGAATACTCATTTCAACATACTACGATTTGGGACATGCTAAATATATATACTATTTAGGATGCAATATTCTATTCTAGCTAACTAATGATAGCTAGCTCAACAAAATAAAAACTGAAATAGAACGTTATTATATACAAGTATATATCCTCACTGTCAGGCAGAAACTTTGTATCTCCATATTTCATAATTGTATTTCTTGTCATTGTAGCGAATCAGCTCATGGGAAAATATGAATAATTAATCATAACTAGTTATAATTAATTATAAATATTTAGATCCGCTGTAGATATTTACTTGAAATCAATGCTTTTGGTCACCCTTTCTGTCTGTCAGTGTTCCTGAAAAGTAACAGTTTTGGACATACGAGGTTTCTGTTTGTTGTGGATCTGAAAATATTCCTGTGCTTTTAAATTTCTTTATCCAGTGTTAGTATGGCTGGTCCCGGTCATTCTAGATTAAAGGCTGAAATGGTTGTAGAGATGCTGCATGAAGAAGACGAGAAAGAGATCAGGCAGTTCTTAGTCCTGAAATATCTAATGACGATGACCTAGACTATGTGCCACAGGGTCAATCGGGAGTTGTGGGTGTAAATCCAGCTCTTCTAGATGAAGAAGACTCAGTGGATGACATCAAAGTCTTGTCTGATGAGTCCTCTGAAGAGGAAACTCAAACCTAGTTCAATAGATTAAGTAAAAACGGTCCGCATTTACTTGTGTATCCGGAGAACACGGAGGTGGCCCATGGTGCTATGGTACAATGTGCTGGATGTTGCCACCCTCAGTGCCTATACCAGGGGCAGCCAACGCTGGTCCTGGAGAGCCACAGTCCTGCAGAGAGAGTTCAGCTCCAGCCCTAATCAAAGTCAAACAAACCTGAACAAACTAATCCAGGTCTAAGGGTTACTAGAAAGCTACAGGCAGGTGAGTTTTTATCAAGGTTGGAGTTAAACTCTGCAGAACCGTTGCTCTCCAGGACCAATGCTGACCAATGCTGAATGCTGGCCTACACCAACTTCACTGCACAACACCCTGATGACATGGGTGGTGTGGCCAATGCATGACGGCTATTCATCAACGAGCTTGTCAAACAGCTTCTCACGCCACATGAGAATTCTCTGTGGTCATTAAAAATCCCATGGCACTTCTCGTAAAGAGTAGGGGTGTAACCCCGGTGTCCTGGCCAAATTGCCACCACTGGCCATTGTCTATCATGGCCTCCTAATAATCCCCATCTACTTGATTGGCTCTATGACTCTCTCTCCTCTCCAATCTATAGCTGGTGTGTGGTGAGCGCACTGGCGCCGTTGTCCTGTGGCTGCCGTCGCATCATCCAGGTGGATGCTGCACACTGGTGGTGGTTGAGGAGAAGAGATCCCCCCCCCCACATGATTGTAAAACACTTTGTGTGTACAACAATACACAAAGCGCTATATAAATGCATCATTCATTCATTCATTCACATAGGAAAAGGCGCTTGGAGGGCACACCCCACCTTCAAAATCATATTACAAAGGCAATGGGAAGAACACTGGGATGGGAATGGGGAAAAACACAGCCACCACCTGGCCACAGGAGGACCAAACAAAGAGGAAGAGGTGCAGGATCTGCCCATCTGCCAAAGACAGAAAAGTCAGCAGCTGGTGTTCCCAGTGCACCAGGCCTGTGTGCAAGGAGCACAAACGTGTAGTTGTCATTTGTGAGGCATGTAAGCACTGAGATGGCAGTTTTGAGATGTTGCTGTACCCGTGTGATTTTATTTAGTCAGTTTTATATTCCGTCACATTCACTACAGTTGCACTACAGATACACTACAGTTCAATTTCAGTGTGATCGGTTATCAGTGATATAATTGTTTTGAGTGACAAAGTGGCAAATAAACATATTTCAAGCGTTAAATATGTTGATATAAATGCTAAAATATTTGCTAACTGCTAAATTGATTTGAAAAAAATGTTTTTACACTTTTTCACACTTGGATAGATGGGTCATTTTTGACCTGATGTAGTAACACTAAACCTGATGTAGTAACACAAAACCTAGGAAAAATTAAAATAATAATTTCTGGTCATTGAAAACAAGACATTTTAAATATCCATGGATCATGGAATTATTAGATATGGGAATATTGAATGCTGAAATAAATGTATTTCAAAAGATGAAAAAAAAAAAGTCCAGCTATGCATGAAATAACATAGGACATGAATACAGGTCATTTTACACCCATGTTGTGCATTAGAAAAGGTTTGCATAGCTTGTGCATCAAGCAACACTAAAAACATTTTTTTTTCTTTTTTCTTTTCTTTTTTTTAAGGAGAGCAAATCTGGGCAAACTTTGCAAGAATGAAAAGGAAGATGAGTTCTGCTGATGTTACAGATGACCACTAATGAAGGTTAAAAAAATGCTCTACAGACTAAAAACTAGATAATTTCTATACTATACTGTGCCATGTCAGATGCTTTTGTCCTTCTGAAGTAAACATGGCAGCTCATTATTTGAGGGAATGGTTCAAATAATGTTAGATGGCTCATTTCTGAGGATAAAGGACTTGGGGAGTTTCCTGTATCTGCAAATCATTTCATGATTTTGGTGACACTGGTCACCACAGTTCTCTGTGATCTCCTCAGAGAAAACTGACCAGAAAAGAAAGAACAAATGTCTTTATTTCCTCTCAATCAGTCAATGAATGTTGGAGTTACAGTAGATCTGTGACAGCACTCAAGGGCAAAGTGCAAAGAGCCTTTACAGCCATTGCACACAACAGGATAAACTGTAATAGAAAACTTCTCTGAAAACAGAATCCAATAAGAGTATCATGAGAATTGTATAACATTGTTTCATAATGTGGAATCTAGAAAATCGTAAAGGAGTTGGCTGCCCCAAAACCTTTGCAATGACCGAAGAGTTCTCTTTTAAGTTCCCTTGAGCGCGAAATGAAATGCAGGTAAACTACACGCTAATGAGAGGAGATCTTCACAATGTAAAAGCTGAAAAAAGGAGGAAGACAGGAGGAGATGGGACAGAAGGAAAGAGGGAGTGATGATAAATATATAGAGACAAGATTATTTACCACGTTCTAGCTTGATGTCTGAAAAACAAGAATGGGGAAAGAAGGAGAGGAGAGGCATATATGGGGAGGTTAGGGATGGAGTGATGGTGGTAGGGAGAAAGAGAGAGGCAGTGAGTTGGACCCTGTAGGATTATAGGCTTCCGGCAGGGGAAATATAACAGACTAACACAAACAGATACACTATGATGGTTCTGTAAGAAACACAAACAGAGTCTAAGTCTTACACATACAGAGTGGAAATGTCTCCTGTGGACCCAAAAATTAGTAATACATTCATGATAAAGTACAAAACTGCAAAAAATAATTTCCTTAACCAATATTTTTTTATAGTTTTGCGATAAAAATATCTAAACAAGCAAAACTGAAATATTAACACTTGTTTTCAAGAAATATATATTGAATTAAGTTTTAATTGTTCTTATGCCAATGGCAAATTCTTTTTTAAGCATGTGCCTCATTTAATTTTGTTAGATTTATGCATAAAACAAGTAAAAAATGCCTATGGGCTAAGAAAAATAAACTTCAAAATACAAACCCGATTCCAAAAAAGTTGGGACACTGTACAAATTGTGAATAAAAACAGAATGCAATGATGTGGAAGTTTCAAATTTCAATATTTTATTCAGAATACAACATAGATGACATATCAAATGTTTAAACTGAGAAAATGTATCATTTTAAGGGAAAAATAAGTTGATTTTAAATTTCATGGCATCAACACATCTCAAAAAAGTTGGGACAAGGCCATGTTTACCACTGTGTGGCATCCCCTCTTCTTTTTATAACAGTCTGCAAACGTCTGGGGACTGAGGAGACAAGTTGCTCAAGTTTAGGAATAGGAATGTTGTCCCATTCTTGTCTAATACAGGCTTCTAGTTGCTCAACTGTCTTAGGTCTTCTTTGTCGCATCTTCCTCTTTATGATGCGCCAAATGTTTTCTATGGGTGAAAGATCTGGACTGCAGGCTGGCCATTTCAGTACCCGGATCCTTCTTCTACGCAGCCATGATGTTGTAATTGATGCAGTATGTGGTCTGGCATTGTCATGCTGGAAAATGCAAGGTCTTCCCTGAAAGAGACGACGTCTGGATGGGAGCATATGTTGTTCTAGAACTTGGATATACCTTTCAGCATTGATGGTGCCTTTCCAGATGTGTAAGCTGCCCATGCCACACGCACTCATGCAACCCCATACCATCAGAGATGCAGGCTTCTGAACTGAGCGCTGATAACAACTTGGGTTGTCCTTGTCCTCTTTAGTCCGGATGACATGGCGTCCCAGTTTTCCAAAAAGAACTTCAAATTTTGATTCGTCTGACCACAGAACAGTTTTCCACTTTGCCACAGTCCATTTTAAATGAGCCTTGGCCCAGAGAAAACGCCTGCGCTTCTGGATCATGTTTAGATATGGCTTCTTTTTTGACCTATAGAGTTTTAGCCGGCAACGGCGAATGGCACGGTGGATTGTGTTCACCGACAATGTTTTCTGGAAGTATTCCTGAGCCCATGTTGTGATTTCCATTACAGTAGCATTCCTGTATGTGATGCAGTGCCGTCTAAGGGCCCGAAGATCACGGGCATCCAGTATGGTTTTCCGGCCTTGACCCTTACGCACAGAGATTGTTCCAGATTCTCTGAATCTTTGGATGATATTATGCACTGTAGATGATGATAACTTCAAACTCTTTGCAATTTTTCTCTGAGAAACTCCTTTCTGATATTGCTCCACTATTTTTCGCCGCAGCATTGGGGGAATTGGTGATCCTCTGCCCATCTTGACTTCTGAGAGACACTGCCACTCTGAGAGGCTCTTTTTATACCCAATCATGTTGCCAATTGACCTAATAAGTTGCAAATTGGTCCTCCAGCTGTTCCTTATATGTACATTTAACTTTTCCGGCCTCTTATTGCTACCTGTCCCAACTTTTTTGGAATGTGTAGCTCTCATGAAATCCAAAATGAGCCAATATTTGGCATGACATTTCAAAATGTCTCACTTTCAACATTTGATATGTTATCTATATTCTATTGTGAATAAAATATAAGTTTATGAGATTTGTAAATTATTCCATTCCTTTTTTACTCACAATTTGTACAGTGTCCCAACTTTTTTGGAATTGGGTTTGTATATATTTTCTGAAAACAAGTCTAATTATCCTATACAATTTGTCTTTTGAGTTAAGATATTTTTTTTTTACTAAAAATAAGTATTGATACTGATTATACTGATTAAGAATTATTTAGTTTTTTGCAGTATGGGCATATGATAAACCAACAATCTATGCAATAATTGTGAAAATATGTTATTGTATTTATGAAAATAAGAACATTTAATTTAACCTATGCAATTTATTATAAGGCTTGTCTACACCAGCTTTCATACGATAACACACCAAAGAAAAAAAAAGACCTATAGTCATACTAGGATGAATCAGCATGGAGGAGTTTATACACCTGTTCTCATTTAAATCTTGTTGTGAATGTTTTGAATTTTCCATGCTGAAAAATCAGAAATGGTGTGAATAGGTCTTAAACTCAATGATAATTTTCATTTCTAAAAAATGCGAGAGATCGTAGGATGCAAAAACTACGGGATGTTCTGGGGTGTCAGTGGTGTTAGACTCACTTGAGCCCTCCTCTGACACCATCCCAAGACCCTCGGCCTTATTCTGTCTCTCAAATGCATTCAGGTCCAGAACACTGTCAACAAACAAACCACCATATTAATATTATACATCTACAGTCTGCCAAATACCCATAGACAACGCTGTAGAAGACACTTGCAAATATTGGTAAAGTTCAACATAATTATCAAAGAAATAACATATATATTTTCAAAGTTAACAATAAAGTAAAAGAAAGTGATGGCCATGTACCTGCAGGTTTGCATGAGAGCCTGTAGGCTGAGGAAGAAGCCCACATCTTTCTTGTCTTTCAGGTGGTCCAACATCCTCTGTCACAAGACATCAAGACAGTTTTGTCAATATTGCATCGAGTTAATCTGTTCCTGCGATCATTTCTGAAAACAACCAGGTCTTAAGCTTAGCATGGCAACTTCATTAATGAAATTACACAGGTACATTATTTGTAGAGAGAGTGCAATCAGCTGACCTGCTGAACATCACTGTTGCCACCACTGAGGATGGAGATGCCAAGTTTGAGAGTAGAGGACACCATGGCTCCCGTCTCACCTAAAACATGTTACAAGAGACAGAATTTTATTTGACCAAAGCTTGGGGCCAATAAGTTCCCTTTCGTGGAACTTCGTTAGTTTTTGAAAAAAAGTCCCTTATGCTTACAAAGGCTGCATTTATTTGATCAAAACTACAGTAAAACCACTAATATTGTTAAATATTATTACAATTTAAAATAACAGTTTGATTTGAATGTATTTTAAAATGTAATTTATTCCAGTAAAGGTAAAAGCTGAATCCATAACTCCAGTCTTCAGTGTCACGTGATCCTTCAGAAACCATTCTAATGTGCTGATTTGATGCATAAGAAATATTTCTTATTACTATTATTGTTGAAAACAGCTGTGCTGCTTAATATTTTTGTGGAAACTGTGAAGATTTTTTTCAGGATTCTTTGACGAATAGAAATGTCAAAAGAACAGCATTTATTTGAAATAGAATAGTTACTAAAAATAGTTAAAATAGTTAAAACTAAAAATAGTTACTTTCTGTTATAATCCAAATGCACGTGTTCGTGAGTGATTGTGTGTGCACCTTTGCAAGCACTGATCATCTGCAGAACCATTTCAGCCGCTCCGTGGTCATGCAGACGGGACTGCTGGTAAAGAAGCCTCTGCTTTTCCATTTCCTTCTCCTGTTAGACGGAAACAAACAGTCCAGTCAGAATGATGCCCAGATTTAAATAGCCCTGCCCCACGACCATCCAACACACACGCACACACTCGCTCATACACCAAACACAACTGTCCTGATCATGACATTTTTTGCATTTTTCTATACATATAGTGTATGTATATATATATATATATATATATATATATATAGTGTGTATATATATATATTATACAAACTAGATCTTATATATGACAAGAAGGATGATTAAATTTGATCTAGTAAAGTTTAAAAAAAGCTATTTTTGAGTATCTATTTTTGTTTTCTCCCTGAATACCTGAGAAAATGTCTTGTATTAAAGTTATTCATGAAAAAGAGGTGAACTGACTGTTTTTATACCAGTTTTTACTTCTTAATTGCCGCTTATGTTTGTTTTTCTTCATTCATCTACATACACACATCTTACACACTCTTTCTCATCCAAAACACAAGTGTTATTAGTCATGTGTCAGTTATTGGAGCTGTTCACGTTTGCTGACTGGCACAAACGATAGACTACAGCAAGCAGACCTGCTCTCCCTGAACAGTGAGGCACATCTGTATGATATCTCTTCCCTCTGTTTTAACTGCATTATACAGCTGGGTGCTGTACTTCTTACAAACCCTCACACCTCGACTGCTCTATCAGCTCATAGCAGTTTATTACATAAGTATTACATAATACATTACAGAGTATTATATAAACAGGTATTTTCCATTTATAATTAAAAGTAAATAGAAAACTAATATTTAAAATTAAAATGAATATTCCTGCAAAACTGTAACAGATGAAACTTTGTACAATTATCAAACATACACTACCATTCAAACTTTGGGTTTTAGAATTGTTAAAGGAAGTCCCATATTATCACCAAGGCTGCATTTATTAAAATACAGTAAAAACCTAATATTGTCACACCCCTGTGGACTGTCGATTGTGGTTTCTCCCTCTGTGTCCTTATTTGGTTGTTCCTGTCCTCATTATCCGTTAATCACCTTATTGTGCTCACCTGTCTGCCCCTCGTTATCTGCCCTATATTAGTTCCTGCCTCTTGAAGTCTAGTTGGTCGGTTATTGTAAATGCCAATGTCAATGTTCATGTTCATGTTCCTGTCTATGTTGATGTCTACCCTGTCTGGATTTCCTGTTGTTTCTTGATTAAATATCCGTTTATTCGTCGTCCTGCCTGATCTCTCAACACCCTGACCGTGACAAATATTGTCTAATATTATTACAATTTAAATGGACTGTTTTCTCTTTGAATAGATGTAATTTAAAAATGTAATTCAATATTGAGTGTCACATGATCCTTCAGAAATTATTACAATTGCTTAGTTGCCATTATCAATGTAGAAAAGAGTTGTGCTGTTAAATATTTTTGTGGAAACTGTAAAGCAAAATTGAAATATTTTTTAAAAAATTATAAAAGCACATAAAAAGTATGCACTGAAAAGTGTTATTATTGAATGTCTTCTATAAAACAAATTATAAAATTACATACATTAATATATATGTATATGCATATGTGAGTTATATGCAAAAGGTAGATTTTACCAACAAGGCCATGTTGAAACAATGAGAGCGGTTTAGTAACAACTCACAAACTGTGCAAATGCTCTGAGCGTTAATGTTCATCGTCTAATGGACTGCATTAAGAAACGCTTGATAATTCTCAAGGTAAAATATACAAAGGCAAATGCGATCCTACTGTAATTCAAAGACGACAATTACTGGGAGCAATCTCTTTCCAAAACTCAATATCATCCGATCACAGTGTTAAAAGAGAACGCGAGCAAACTCGTGTGTGTACATGGATGTGTGGATTAGTAAGCAGACTTGCGGTGGAGAAGGCCCCGTTGGGGGGATGGTAACTTGGCTTTGGCAGAGGGGAATCACTCTCTGTGAGCTCCTTCCACAGCGCCTGAAGACCTGGCACACCGCTTCACAACAACAACAGTGATGTAACCTAGTAACAAGCCCTTGGCTTTTCTACTCCTAACCGAAACTCTGGCCATGTCTTCTACATCAACAACATTATTACGGCGTGTAGAAAGGCTTGTGTTGTCTTAGCGATCATGAAAGGGAAAACAGGGAGGGGTGGGAAACATGCTCACCTGCCCCAGAGTAAAAAGGAGATTCCTAATTTTTTCCAACGCCCTAGGCACTGATCTCGATTTATTTTTGAAAACAAGAATAACTAAAATAGCAACGGCTCATTGTTTCGCCTGAATGTCGAAGTGCTGTAATTGTTCGCTGCGGCCAGCCCGAAGACTCATCTTCATTAAATGGAAAAGTAGGTAACAGCAACAGCTTTTAAATGTCAGTCTTCCCTCTCCATTAAAGGCTTAATGGTTGCATTGAAACCACCCCCAGGGTGAGAGCATTAATAACCCAGTCGTTACTCGCATTTTTAGGATGTGTCAATTATCACTCCGCTGCGCACACTGCCAGCCGAGCGCATTGTTCAGCTTATTACAGCCTGCAGCAGATCAGGGCTTGTCACAGTGAGACCGCCGCTCATCCTGGCCTGTCGGATGCCAGTGCTGATCTCAGGCCTGCCAGAGAGGCTCCTTTTAAGGCAGTGCACTGCACACAGACTGGGAGATCTGAGGCGTCGGAGGAGCCCTGTTCCAGTAACGAGGTCTGGCAGATACACATTGGCCGGGGTGCTGTGTCCTCCGAGCGCCAGTCTCATTGCTTTACATGAGGGCAGATTCCCACCTCCCCGGCTCAGCCGTCTACAAGGGACGCATGCATGTACTCCATAATTAATCTGCCAGTCACAGCAAAGTGCCACTCTGGCTGGAGAGAAATGGAGAGCTGCACGCATACGAGCAGCTGATAATCATAAATGTAGCACCGTGTTAATGGTAGGTTAACGTGAAAGCCGCAGGATTTTAAAAAGCACAAAGGGCCAGGAATGCAGCTAAGACAAATGGACACTGAATTCCCGCCCAATGCGCTCATACAGAGAGAATGCATCAACCAAAAAAATTAAAATAAAAGTGTCATGTACTAAATTTGAAAAACACTGACAAATCAAATCCGTCAGTCATTTTTACAAAAAAGCGAATCCGTTTTAAATGACATATAAGACAATGTAGCATCATCTGGCTTCTCTTGCAAACACTGTGAGAAAACTGCACTTTTTAATGCCAAACACACTACTTTGCATACAAAGTAATGCCACAGTATATCATAGATTTTACTAACAGTGACAGAATAATGTAAGGTAACACATTAGTTTTCATGACATAATGAATACACAGAGAATCGCACTTGCCAGTAGCCATGATGTGAATCTTAGTGGAATTCGTGGTTTAAATAACAAACAAACAAACAAACAAAAAAACAACTACAATAACGATCTGTCACACCCCTGTGGACTGTCGATTGTGGTTTCTCCCTCTGTGTCCTTATTTGGTTGTTCCTGTTCTCGTTTGTAGTTAATCACCTATTGTGCTCACCTGTCTGCCCCTCGTTATCTGCCCTATATTAGTTCCTGCCTCTTGTAGTCTAGTTGGTCGGTTATTGTAAATGCCAATGTCAATGTCCATGTTCCTGTCTATGTTGATGTCTACCCTGTCTGGATTTCCTGTTGTTTCTTGATTAAATATCCGTTTATTCGTCGTCCTGCCTGATCTCTCAACACCCTGACCGTGACAAATATTGTCTAATATTATTACAATTTAAATGGACTGTTTTCTCTTTGAATAGATGTAATTTAAAAATGTAATTCAATATTGAGTGTCACATGATCCTTCAGAAATTATTACAATTGCTTAGTTGCCATTATCAATGTAGAAAAGAGTTGTGCTGTTAAATATTTTTGTGGAAACTGTGATTTTTTTTTTTTTTTTAGGATTCTATGATTCCTAAAGTTCAGAAGAACAGCATTTAATTGAAATACAAATCTTCTTAACACTGTAAATGTCTTTACAGGTCGATCAATTTAATGTGTATAAAATAGCTTAATAAAAGTATTATTTATTTAGTGCTGGGCAACGATTAATCGCGATTAATCGCATCCAAAATAAACGTTTTTGTTTACATAATATATGTGTGTACTGTGTATATTTATTATATACATGCATGTGTATACATAAATATACACAGTACACACACATATACTATGTAAACAAAAACATTTATTTTGGATGCGATTATTCGGACTCCAAACTTTTGAACGGTAGTGTATAAAATATTTATTTTTATTTTAAAAATGCCTTAGTGAAAACCAAAACTAAAAGCATTTGAGTACTAGGGATGCAGCAATTAACCGGTATCGCGATTAACCGCGCTTTTAAAATGTCACGGTTAATTAATCGTAAAGGTTCCGCTAAACCGAGTGTTTCTGTTACACGGAACAGAACTGTTGCAGCTTGCGCAAAACGACCAGAAAATTCTGTCAGCCTTCATAAAACCTTCACCACCCACACACACACATTCTATAATACTCATATTACAATTATGCAGTGTTCATGCCAAGTCGTAATTATCATGATTAATAGATGACAACCTAGACATTTATCCTACTTAGAATTATGTGTTTCTGTTACAACACTATTAAGGCCAAAATGAATCTCTGTAATTTGATTAACCAATGGATATTATGTCTTCTTACATGTTTATTTTCAAATTATTCTTGCATTATTTAGATTTTAACAATAGTCAATTATAGTAATTATTAAACATAAATATTATAAAAACTACATTTTATGGTTGAAGCCATTTTATGCCTGAGCATTTCAAACGCATTCGGAATGGAAAGCGTAACTATTTTTTGAGGTGGCGATTTTATATGAATTCATACGATGTGGATCGTACGAAAACATAAGATTTTTAGAAAAAAAAAAAAAGCAAGCATGAGGGTCCACTCCTAACCCCACCCTAAACATAACCCCCAGTGAAGCGCAAGCAGATCGTACGAAAACTTATTCATACTAATTAGCCATACTAATTCATACTAATTAGCCACCAATTCAACATAATGTAAAATAGTTTGTGACATCGTGAGGGTATGTAACATGTAAGTTAAAGAACCATACCACAATGTCTTGTTTAAGAAAACTTTATTTATTGTTTTTTGTTCACTTGTTGCAGTCACATGGAAGGTACGAGATTGGCAGAGAGGTACGTGGCTGCACATCGGGAACCACCTAGGACTAATAAGGGTACTGTGGGTAAGGGTAAAATGGAGGAGTCCAGTGAGAGCATGGCAGGTCCGCACTACATAGTTACAACCTGCTATGAGACTGTGTTGCCGTTACCACATGACGTTGGTGGTAGAAGGTGTTGGAAGTTACACCACTTTAAAAATTAAAACATGCAAACTTACGGGCAGTGTTGGGAAGGTTACTTTGGAAATGTAATAGGTTACAGATTACAAGTTACCCTACTTAAAATGTAATAAGTAGTGTAACTTTTCAATTACTTTATTAAATGTAACTGATTACATTTGATTCCTTTTTGATTACTTTTCTAAATTTCTAATGTTTTCAACTGTTAATCATTTTCAAACATTTACACCATGCAGGGTTAACCTTACAGTAGTGCTCAACACTGTCAGACTTTCAAAATCCTTCATCACTTGTATCAAATAAGCATGTTCTAAACTCCTGAAACATTGGTGTTTCATATTTTAGAGCAGTCACTGCAATTTATGAAAGAAATCAATTAAATCTGTATGTGGGGGTGTGTGTGAAAAAAAGCAGATGTAACCCCCTTTGTAATCCTTAACATTTTCATAAGTAACTGTAATTTAATTACACATTTTTTCTCAGTAACTGTAACTGATTACAATTAATTTTATTTTGTAATTAAATTACGTAATTCCGTTACATGTAACTAGTTACTCCCCAACACTGCTTACGGGTGATATTAGCATGTCGCTAAGCTAACAACACAATATTGTAATCTGCATAATATGCATACCACATTCAAATACTATAATAGTCTGAAATAGTTTATAAGATGGAGATATTTTATTGATTTTTCTAGTAGTGTATAAAACACAAGTATATTTAACATTTCTCTCAAATTCTTTTTTACTGAAACTGGGAATTCTGGGACTGCCTTTTCCATAAATCTTATCTTTATTTTGCAATGAGGAAGTAAACTATTTTCTGTGTAAGACTTCCATTTCAGCTAAAAATAACTGGAAGCATCTGACACTGGAAGCCTTGCACATTCAAGTTACAAATGTCCACACCTGCTTTTACATTTAAAAAAGGTGGATAATTATGCTGCCTATTCTTTGGAACAGACTATGTATCAAGAACATACCTTAATGATTCCTTAAAATGCTGCAGAGGTTGCCAGCTCTAAAGGTTATGGAATGAAGCAATTGAAGCTCCCTAAACCTGAATCTTTGTGGCCAGGTGAGAAGGTGAAGACATATTTTCTGAATTTAAATCATATCAGGAAGGACAAAAATTCAAAGTCCTTCGGGTTAATAGGTCAGTAAAGCTGTAAGATACAAAAGATGCAGACAGAATGGAAAACTACAGGCGACTGCCTACAAACTCAGAGAAGAAGGGGTTCTGGAGAGGTGGGACTGGTAATGTATTAGGAGACCAGTTAAGGCGTTTGTTGAGTGTGTGTATGAGTGCGTACTTAAATCTCACATACAAACACACACTCCATAAATCATCAAAAGTGCTAATAGTACAATACTCTAAATACCCTGAGAGAACAACAATGCAGTTTTGAGGGCTGTGTCAGCCTGTTTTGCAAATATTTTGCATTATTGGTCTGCCAGCTGGGGGGAAAGTGCTAGAAAAACTATTCACACCTCTACTAGCTTCCTTTTTATTACTGCCGGTCTACAAATGAAGCCAAATTGATCAAAACTGTGATGTGTTCAGCATGTCTTGCTCTGTTTTTTGTTTTTTTCATCTGTTTTGTGTGCAGCCATCTCTCTGCACTCGCTCAAGTCATGCAATAAACACAAAGATAAGCTGTTAAAGAGACAAAGACTCAGAATCCAGCAGAGGAGTGCACAGATCAGTCCACAACAGATATAAAGAGAAAAGAGAAGGAGAGACAGAGAAAGAGAAGAGCTGAAAGGATGAGAGACATCGAGTGTGCGGGGTGCAGTGGTTCTGGACGTGCGTGGCAGGAGCTGTAGCTGTAGCTGTTGGCTCCGCTGACTCCCATGGCCCCAGCCCCAGGCCCCCCCATACCATCTCTGTCTGTCGCACCTCAAAGGATGGCTCCTCGCCCCCCTCCTCTCCCCCTTCGTCCTCCTCACCAATGTGGCAGCTCTGAACAGAGAGATATGTAAGGTTAGCAGCTCTCATTACATCTATAAACGAAAAGTTTTCAAAGTTTCAAATTCAGAAGTTTATGACTTACTTTTGCCATAATATCAGCGTATGACATATACAGATGATCCACTTCAAGTTTACTGCGGTGGGGGATGAAACAAATATCAGACAAATGTCAGAAATATGATGAGTTTGACTGCACTGACACTATCGGATGAGATCAAAACATTGATTTTTTTTTTAAATGAATTGAGCTGGATAATGATGTCAAAATGAATGAACCTTGCAACATTGACTGTCATCAAACTGAACTGAATCAACATTGAAATTACTTGAGCTGAACAATAATACTATTCCCTTGATGCTTTATAGATGAAATGAATTTAATATTTGATGAACTTAACAGTACTGAACTAGTTTCAGCTCTTACTTTAACATTGACCTAATTTTGATCTGAATTCTTTCATAATTGACGAACTTTGCAACACTGTTATTAAACTTAACTGAATCAACTTTGAACTAATTTGATCTGAATATTTGCAACAGTCTTCGGTACAGCTGCTTTACAGCTGAAATTAAAGTAATTTCATAACTGATCAATTTTGAAACACTGTTAGTTTCTTGTTTATTTCTGTGAAGCTGCTTTGAAACAATTAATATTATACATAGTGCTGTCAAACGATTAATCGTGATTAATCGCATCCAAAATAAAAGTTTTTGTTTGCATAATACATGTGGGTTTTCTGAGTATATTTATTATGTATATATAAAATACACACACGTAAAGTATATATTTTAAAAATATTTACATATATTTACATGTCTATATTTATATTGATATTATTTATATTATAAATAAATATATATAATATATAAACATAACCTATTTTTCTGAAATATATACATGAATGTGTGTGTATATATATATACATAATAAATATACACAGCACACATACATACATCATGTAAACAAAAACTTTTATTTTGGATGCGATTAATCGCAATTAATCGTTTGACAGCACTAATAAAGTGCTATATAAATAATTGAGATTTTACTTAAGAAGGAAAACTGTGTCAAGACATCACGCTCACCAAACCAGAGCGATTTGCTTACATTTTCTCAGTGAGAGCGGTGCGGCTAAAGTGAAGGATGAGCTGATGAAGGGGGTCTAGTTTCGATTCGGTTTCTTCCTCTTCTTCTTCTTCCTGCTCCATCGCTTTCTGCAAAAAAACAACACTATGAACAAACTGCCCTCAACGGAGCGTAAACAGATATGAAGACTTACGGATAAGTCATCTATCATCTTATCTTCAAACGAGTCACCCTCATTTTCAATCCAATTGCGCTTGTAACCATCAAGGAACATATTAGATGCCCGGTGCCTGAAATAAAAGGAAAAATAAGTCTGTGCATACCACTTTACTCCTGGACACCATTAAAGGAAGGTTATGCGTGTCTTACTTGGGGATGTTGTACAGCGGTGTCATTCTGAAGCAGGCCACCACCGCCCTACGACGCTGTTTGGACAGAAGCTTGTGCCAAACCATCTTCTTGGACTTGAATGGATGCTCAGTCTAAAGGAAGACAAAGGAAGGAAGAAGGAATGGCTCATCACAGAGGAAAAAGAGTGTGTAACTTCATGTGTGTAACTTCGTGTGTAACTTTAATTCCAAAGCAAACAGGCCTCACCAGCTCAATGTGGAAGAGAACAGCCGAAACTTCCTGAACTCTCGTCACAACCTTCTCCGGTGCATCTGCGTCTTCAGCTTTACCTGAGGTCTCTTTATACAGAGCCATCTGCCAGCGCATAGACGGGTCCTCAACCTACAGACAGACAGAGATGTGTACACGCAGACACTTATTGTGATGGACAGACCTTAAAGTTGTCTTCCATCACTGTTTTTACTGTGTTCTTATTGTTTCTGGTTTTTTGTTATAATATTTATGGGGGGCAATTCTAGTTTCAGACTGTTTTATTAATAATCTTTATTTTAAGCTCTTAAACATATTTATTTGCATGTTAATCACACTTATATGTGACCCTGGACCACAAAACCAGTCATAAGTCGCACAGGTATATTTGTAGCAATAGCCAACAATACACTTGTATGGGTCAAAATTATAAATTTTCTTTTATGCCAAAAATCATTAGGATATTTAGTAAAGATCATGTTCCATGAAGATATTTTGTAAATTTCTTACCATAAATATATAAAAAATGTATTATCATTAGTAATATGTGTTGCTAAGGACTTTTAGACAACTTTAAAGGCGATTTTCTCAATATTTAGAATTTTTTTTTTTTGCACCCTCAGATTCCAGATTTTCAAATAGTTGTATCTCAGCCAAATATCGCTCCTAACAAGCCAAACATCAGTGGAAAGCTTATTTATTCAATATGACTGTTTACTATATTTTTGTCAGGTAAATGCAACATTGTTGTGCATAAGAGACAAACATTTAAAAAATCCCAAACCGCAAACTTTTGAATGGTAGTGCAGATTTTCAAATAGTTGTATCTCGGCTAAATATTGTCCTATCCTAACCATACAGCTTTCAGATGATGTATAAATCTCGATTTAAAAAAAGTTACCCTTATGACTGGTTTTGTGGTCCAGGGTCACATATTATACTTTAGATGTTTTCTTAACTTGGCTGTGTCTATACTTACCTTTCCCTGTAGATGCAGGTTATTCTGCAGAAACTCCCTCACTTCTTCATCTGTGTCTTTCTGTAACATTCAAATGACCAACGAGTCAACAAAATTGATACTACTCAGCGCACACTATCTTTCAAAGGTTTGGGGTAAGTAAGATTGTTTTTTTTAAAAAATACTTTTTTTATTTTTATTATTATTATTTAGCAAAGATGCATTAAATTGATCAAAAGTGACAGTAAAGACATTTATAATGAAACAAAAATGTATATTTCAAATAAATGCTGTTCTTTTTAACTTTTTATTCATCAAAGGATGTTCAAAAAAGTCATGGTTTCCACAAAAAAATATTAAGCAGCACAAGTGTTTTCAACATTGATAATAAATGTTGGTAACACTTTATTTTAGGGTCTCTTAACTAATTGCTTATTACATTTACATTTAGTCATTTAGCAGAAGCTTTTATCCAAAGCGACTTACAAACGAGGACAATGGAAGCAATCAAAATCAACAAAAGAGCAATGATATGCAAGTGCTATAACAAGTCTCAGTTAGCTTAATGCAGTACAGAAAGTTTTTTTTTTAAATCATATAATAAATAAAAAGAAAACAAATAGATAGAATGCAAAAAGATTAGAGAAGTGTCAGGGTTATGGACCTGTCTGTGTGTGTTTTTGCTCCCTGTGGACCCAGTTTCTGTCTCCCGTTGATTGTGTTAATTTAATTCCAGGTGTGTCTAGTTCTTCCCCCAATTATCCTGTTTAAAAGCCCTAGTCCTTTCAGTCAGTGTTTGTCGGTTCTGAACGTCAATCTATGTGTTCCTGTGTCTCCTACGTACCCCTTGTGTTTGGATTATTAAAAGACTGTGGTTTGAAGCTATCTCCGTGTCTCCTCGTTCCGTGCGCCAAGTGAAGTGTGACAGAAGAACCGACCTAAACAGTTACCTCCGTTTGTACCCTCCGTTTTGTTTCTGTTTTTCTACCAGTGTTTTTCTTTCCGTTGTGTCCCCATGGATCCCTTCACTCGCCCCGAATTCCTCCTCCTCCTGCT
>NW_015636847.1:102907-111460 GCF_001515625.1 Sinocyclocheilus rhinocerous
TAGGACCTCCGGATCCTCCCCGTCGCCCTGGCTCATCGGCTCTCTGTCTCCGCCTCGGGCTCCTCCACCACCTGCTTCGCCACTGTTGGTCGGCCCCCTGGAGTCGGCAGCCATTCCTCCTCCATGGCTCCTCCCACCGTTGGCTCCACCGTGGGCCACTGTGGCCTGGGCCTTATGGCTGTGGCCTGGGTCCTGCTGAGCTCCTGCTGCTCCGGGTCCCTCCTGTCTCCTCCCTGGCTCCTCCCTCCTCCGTCGCCCCCCTGGTCTCTGTCTGCTGGCCTCCTCCCGGATATCCGTCCTCCTCCGGAACCTCCTCCCAAGTTCCCACCCATTCCCCTCCCCATGTTGTTTCTACGGTGCGAGGACGCACCTTCTGGGAGAGGGCGTTATGTCAGGGTTATGGACCTGTCTGTGTGTGTTTTTGCTCCCTGTGACCCAGTTTCTGTCTCCCGTTGATTGTGTTAATTTAATTCCAGGTGTGTCTAGTTCTTCCCCCAATTATCCTATGTTTAAAAGCCCTAGTCCTTTCAGTCAGTGTTTGTCGGTTCTGAACGTCAATCTATGTGTTCCAGTGTCTCCTACGTACCCCTTGTGTTTGGATTATTAAAAGACTGTGGTTAGAAGCTATCTCCGTGTCTCCTCGTTCCGTGCGCCAAGTGAAGTGTGACAAGAAGCAAGTGTTAGTTTTTTTTTTTAAGAAAACAAGCAGTTAGTAAATAAATAGAGTGCAAGTCTAAAGGGGGCACTTTTAAAAAATTTTTTCAACTACCTTACTAACTATTAATAAGCAGCAAATTAGGAATTTCTTGAGGGAAAAGTCGTAGTTAATAGTGAATAAGTGTTCCCTATTCTAAAGTGTTACCTAAATGTTTCTTGAGCACCAAATCAGCATATATGAATGATTTCTGAAAGAATAATGTGACACTGAAGTAATAACTGCTGAAAATTCAGCTTTACCGTCACAAGTATAAATTACATTTAAAAATATATAATAATAAAAAACAGTTATTTTGCATTGTAATAACATTACACAATATTACTGTTTTACTGTATTTTTGATAAATGCAGCCTTGCGGCATTGTTTCAAAAATATTAACAAATCTTACTGACCCCAAACTTTTGAATGGTAGTATAAGAGTTTTTTGTTGTGTTGTTTGGCAGTAAATCAGCCATCCTAATTAAAATATATGGCTAAGCATGTGGCTAAGTACCAGAGAGTAGCGGATCTTGGCCAGGTTTATGAGCTCTTGGTCTGCAGGAGAGCACATGTTGAGGCCAATGGGGAGCAGTCTCTTCAGGGCCGCTACAATCAGCGAGGTCTGAACGGAATAACGGTCCCCGTGGCGCTTCTTCTTGGTCCGCTCAACATCTGAGCCTCCACCCTATAGAAACTCTGAAGAGTTAGACTGACACAAGGATGCTCTAACCCAGAAAGACAGGTTTGGCCCACAAACAGACTGTTTTGGGAAAAGAATATGGATTTGTTTTAGGAAAGACTGGTTTCATTGGCAAAAAGTCTTTAAAGGGATGCTTTCTAAGTGAATAATGTGAATACAGAAACAATTCTCTGTAAACATCTCCCTTCTGTCTTGCTTTCTGAATAGTTGATGATTAGCTACAGCTTTTACATTGTTAAATAATGTGTTAATGGTGGCTACCTTCTATGTTTTACAGATTAACAAGGAAATGGGGAAATTCACCAAACTAGCATTGAGGGAAAATAACACTATGCTTTAATGGCGTGTTTTATCAGTCGGTTTATTAGGAAATGTTAGAGCTAAACATACAGCAGTCTCATTGTTAGTAGTGTAAGTTTGCCAACCCTTCAGCACAGCACACTTAGAAACAACACTAGGCTTTGGGGCTGCTCCAAACCTAACACACTCTCTGAATCTGTGCCTGTAAGACGTCATTAATGACTGTTGCCTTCTACAACAAGAGCTCC
Source organism: Sinocyclocheilus rhinocerous (assembly GCF_001515625.1). Classification (NCBI taxonomy): domain Eukaryota; kingdom Metazoa; phylum Chordata; class Actinopteri; order Cypriniformes; family Cyprinidae; genus Sinocyclocheilus; species Sinocyclocheilus rhinocerous. Next base: position 104,853 of record NW_015636847.1, read on the forward strand.
CTCTGGCCTTTCAGCATGAGATGAGATGCAAGACAAAAGCAAAATGAAGATAAGAAAACACTAGACAAGACAAGACATGAGATGAGAAGAGAGGAGACTAGGCAAGATGAGAAGAGACAGGAAAAGACAAGAGGAGAAGAGAGATGAGACAAGGGCTGCACAGTTTGGGGGGAAAGAAATTATATTGTGATTTTTTTTTTATAAAAAGAAAATTGTGATTGTGATTTAAAATGTGATTTTTATTTTAAAAAGAGCTCTAGGTTTGCTGAGCGTGTTTGTAGGGCTGCAAAATAAAGTGCTGCAGCTGTGACGTTAAGACCCCGAAGACTAATTCGTCACTGGTTGCCTCAAGATTCTCCATTGGGTTTTTTATGGGGTTTTTCAATTCATGAGTAAAATAAGGTCAGTGGCGATACTTTGACATTTTGCACACACACATACTGAATTTTAAATCAGTTATTTATTAAAAAAAAAAAACATAAGAACGTTCATTGTGTGTGTCACGAATCCGGTCCGTGGCCTTCCGGCCTATTGCCACTAGAGGTCATTCTACCATTACATTGACTCTCACACTACACAGACTGTTACATGTTACTACGGACTACAGTTCCCATCATCCATTGCACTTACACAGCTGAATTCACTGATCACACAGCCGTCACTATCACACGCTCACCTGAGAGCCATTACACACTCTATTTAACACTCTCTCAGTTCCTGTTCAGATCGCCATGTATTGTTCTGCGTTTATCACTCATCTAGCGATAGCTGCATTACCGAGCCTAGTGTCTTGTTTTCCTTGTTTTCTTTGTCTTGCCTTGTCTGTTTCCCCGTGTTCTGATCACTGCCTGTGTACCTGGATTATCCCTCGAGTCTCGCCCAATTGGATACTGTTCGCCCCTGCCTGGACCTTTGCCTTGTACCTGGATTATCCCTCTTGCCTTGCCATCAATATACCTGTTTGCCATTGTCTGACCTATGCCTGCTTATGACCACGTCTCTTGTGAATAAAGCCTTGCAGATGGATCCGCACGCTTCCTGTGTTCCCTCCGTAACAGTGTGAGTGTGTGCAATTTACAATATGTTAACCACATACCTTATTTTAATCATGAACTGAAAAATCCCATTATAAGAACCCAAATCTCAAGGGAACCAGTGACAAATTAGTCTTCCGGGTTTTGACGTCATTGCTGCAGCACTCTATTTGTCCAAAAATGTGGTAATTATATATCAATTAAAGTTTGACCGTTAATTGGTTTTACCGATATTTTCCCCGATATTTAAGCATTTTTCCATTATTGGATATCGGATTTGTAATACCGGATTCACCAATATATGGCGCTTATGTATATGGTGGGCTTTAGGAATTGCGTGCGAGACTGCCATTACGGCACTGCATTTTGAAGAGAGACAAGTCAAACAACGGCGTTTACAGGTAAAGTAACTTGTTACAGGTTATCGGTCACATAAACTTGCAAATAATCGGTATTAGTATCAGTTCTAAAAAAATCACTATCGGTCGATCTCTAATGTCAATATAACTTGAAAAAATAATAAGTATAAATGAGTAATTATTATTTTATTTTACAGTACAACTGTAAAATTAAAACACTAATATTTGTGTCTTATTTTCTTCATTTCCAGACTAAGCTTTTATTTTGGAAAACCACGAGGTTAAAGCTTCTCCTTTATAAACTCTTCTCATTAAAATGTTTGGCATGTGTTGCGTTTTTAAATGCACGTTATAAGTGAAAGCAGTGAAGCAGATACTAAAAACACCGGATCATGAGCTGCTTGTGTGTAAATGAACACAGTGCCATGCTTCACTCTGAAACACGCAGTGCATTTATTTATTTTAATAAACCACAGCCTTTGCGATTTGATAATCGCATTTGATAATCGCCATATTCAGTTTTATTCTGATTAATCTTTCAGCCCTAGATAAGAGCAGATGAGACAAGCCAAGAGAAGAAAACAAGAAAAGAAAAGAGATGAGAGGGGAAGAGACATGAGAAAAGAAGAGGTGAGAAGAGACTAAACTATATGAGAAGAGATATCAGTAGGGATGAGACTAGAAGAGATGAGAGGAATATATTACGTCTGAATGTATTAGGCAGAGAGGGGCACCCATGGTGAGGAGATAACAGATGGAGCTACAGTAATGGCCGTCTCACAGCACAGAGGAGGAGGTGGTCTCCTGCAAAGTGAATAGTATCATTGTGCTAGCTAACACCTAACAGAGACAAACTTTTTAGGGAAGTGAGCAAGTGAGTTGGGATTGGGTAACATGTAAATTATTAACTTGTCAACAGAATGGACACAAAAGTCACATTAACTGGAATGAATTAAACAAAGGGAGGGAAATATTAGATGAGAGATGTAATGAGAACTGTTCCCTTTATAGGAAAAGCCATGTTCCCTCCCTACATTACCAATGTGCTCATTGATTAAGTGATGGGTAATGGTTTGATTTTGATAATGAATATTTTTGCTCCTAGTGAGAAAGCATCACCACCAGAGCTTGTGGGGAAAAAACAGTAAGATCAAACATTAACATCAAACCGGACAACTACACTAAAAGAAAGAAAAGGAACCAGACAAGTCTGCAAGAACTTGCAGCAGTCAAAATCCATCAGAGGCACATCAATCAAAATCACTGTCAGGACGATGGAACTCAGATCCTGCGAGAGTTAAAGATCCAGCTGAAAGTGCCATGATCCTGAGACTAAAGTCTATGGCTGAGGGCTTTCATCAAACAAGGTACCAGCATACCTCACACACACTGGCAACGAATGAGGGTATGGTCTTCTGGTTGTTGTGAATATATGTGAGTGTTTGCCAGTGTGTGTGGGAGTTTGATGAAAAGCCCTGCTTGTGCGCCATGCGATCAGCACAGTTCTTTTTTTTATCGTGCAGAAACACAGTCTGACCTCTCCGTCTCCGGCCTACACACCCCGATTCCACAGTGAGACAGGACACAGAGAGAGACAGCACTGTTAAAACTTACACCCTCACAGACAGGAAAAACATCAATGGATCTATAAACCCATTGTGAGAGTAGAAACAGTGTCTGTCCTGAACAGGACACGAGGTCAGCAGTCATCTGAAGAAATGGACTTTTAACAAATCTAACAAATTTAATTTCATAAAAAAAATTCTAAACATCAATTATTAACTAACAATTTGATATGATTGAGAAGGTACATAAAATAACACAACTTTTAAATTTACACTCAAATGTCAATTTTGTGCAGCAGTAAGTGGACAAACCCACCTTGCTCATCTTGCTTTTGCTGTCAGCAGTGAGGAAGGACATGTTGTTGATCTCATTCATCACCACAAAATTCTGCTCCTCACGCTTGAAATTCTGCAAATAATAGTAAAAGAGTTATTAGAAAAGTGGAAGGGAGAATAGACAAGAACAGACAAAAAAAGAAAAGAGAAGTGACAAGACAAGAAACAAGAATAAAAAGAGATTAGAAAAGATGAGAAGAGACAAGATGAGATAAGACAAGAAGTTAAAGACATGTTGGAGGAGACAAGAAGACACAGACAATGGGATTTTAATTATAGAAAGGGAAAAAACAGACTTACGTGAGATTTGGACCAGAAGATGAAGACTTCTCCAACCATCCTGAAGAGGTCCTCAGCATCAGGGTCAGGACAGGTCAACCACCTCGCCCTTTAAACGACAAAGAACCAAATCAGAGAAGACTTCTCTAGAATGACTTTAGTTTTAGCCGTTGACTTGCATTTTATGAATCACCATGGACCATTGTTTCAGCTAAATCTTCTGTTCTACTTAAGAAAAATAAATCACCTACATCTTGGATTTCCTGAGGGTGAGTAAATCCATTTTTGGGTGAACTATCCCTTAATGTATTTCAAGCAGCAGACTACATAACTGTAGCATGCGCTTATAATAAACAGAACATTATTGTCTGTTGCTTTGGATGCTAATCTAGTTATTGTTTTTATTTCTAGTTATTCGGCCAATCACAACGCACTGGATAGCTGGCCAATCACAGCACACCTCGCTTTTTCAGACCGATGAGCTTTGTAAAAATCGACGCGTTTCAGAAAGGCGGGGCATAGAGGAGAAACAATAATGTGTGAACTATCCCTTAATGTATTTCAAGCAGCAGACTACATAACTGTAGCATGCGCTTATAATAAACAGAACATTATTGTCTGTTGCTTTGGATGCTAATCTAGTTATTGTTTTTGGTGTGAAAGGACCTTTACTCCTGCAAACGCTTCAAACTGTCTAAAAAACAAAAATAAAGCCTAAAACAGTAGGGCTGCCCTCGACTAAGGATTTTTCTGGTCGACTAGTAGTCGTTCATTTTAAGGGGGTCAAGCGCACCGCAGAAGCTATGATTATGAATGTGTCAGGGAAAAACAGTAAGGAGGCTGCATTAACATTTTAATAATTCACTGATAAACAAGTGCTTTCTCGTCATCTCCACAGTAGTGGATGCACCTGTATGCATGTTTCACATGGATTATTACATAATCTGAGAATATTTGTTTTACATTTGAATTGGTTCATTTTAACGTAGACATTTCACTCTCTATAGATATATTTTTAATGTATGTAAGGCAAAGATATACTCGGAGTTTCGTGCTCAAGTTTACAGACCGAGACGGCAGAAAGCGCATCCTGTTTGCTTTCATTATTTTACAAAAGCGCGTTTTGTTGTTATTGTAAGTGCACACACATAAACATAGAGTCTTTACAGATTTGAAAGATGTATTACTCTTATCTGTATGACCAAAAATTACGGGGTATTTTAAGAGTAAGTGAGCGCACCGGCGCCTCCATCTGTCCTGCAGTGAGCACTACTGTTCAGCTTCCACTCTTCCACTCTCACTTAAGCCCGGCTCACTCTGTGCGATTTTGGCCACGATTTGGTCGTCTGAGACAAATTTTGAAAATCCTAAAAGGTTCCTATAATCCTAGGCTAAAATCTGTAGTCTTTGATCGTTAGTTTGACATGTTCACTGAGAGCCAATTAATGGCCGTTGCGATCAAATTTTACCTCCGACGAAATTCTGGCAGTGTCAGGAGATTTGGCGCACAGTCCTGCAGTGTGACTTCTCCTACGACGAACGTCAAACTGCCATGATCAAAATTAATGCTAGAGATTTCTTCTAACCGCATAAACTCCGGCGCTCTCGTCCTTCGCACACGGAATTTATATGATACGTTGCCTTTGCTATGATAAACACCGGTTGCGCTGCTGTTTTCATGTCGGTGTGTAGTGCTGCTTACACTATTATTCTTAAATACGCCGGTATTGCCGCCATTCATATACTTTTAATGATAGCCAACATTACAGCCATGCGTGCAATGCAGCTCGCAGTCACTGAACGTGTATGTGTTGATAATGTAAATCTCCGGACAAGTTTTCTTGTGCGCACCCGTTTTTAACGCGTCTTGACTGTCATACAGTCTGACATTAATGACAACTGAGATCCCACAGTGTGACATGATCATCATGTTCGTACAGTCTGACAAGTACAATCATAAAGGACTTTTAAAAAAATCGCACAGTGTGAGCCCAGCTTTAAACAGTGCACATTTCTAGGTTAACATTAGATTAAGCGGCCATGTAACATTGCTGCTACTTACATATTTCAGATGATAAACCATATTTGTGGTGGATGAATGATAGGCGAGCATTTGGATGTCTTGCCGGTTGTACTGTATTACCATAGACCAGCCGTTAACGATCTGCGTGTGTCATGATTCACAGGGAGTGGGCAGCGAGGAAACGTGTAGACGCAGGATGAACTCAAAACAAACAGACTTTAATAAATAAACGGGCATACAAATCAGACAGGATGACAATGAGGAGACCAGAAGATATTTACAATCCCGGACGAGGAAACATGGAAACAAACACGGCTTAAATATTAAAGGGGCTAAAGGGACACAACTGGGATCAATAAACTCAACGGTGAACATCTGGAAACACATTAAACAATCAGGACAGGAACAGGAAGACTAAATAAGGGCATGGAAACACATGGGGAGCAAAAACACACACAAAACACGGAGTCTGACATTACTCCCCCCTCCTGGAAGGTGCGTCCCACGCCGTAACAATTCCACTAGGGAGGGGGGTGGGCGCCCTGGAGGCTGGTGCAGGACTGGGACACGGGGAATACCTCTAGGGCGGATCAGGCAGTCCAGGGTGCCATGGCGGCACAGGGAGCTCAGGGGAGACTCAGGGACTGGAGCCCTCTCTGGGCTAAACTCGAGGACTGGAACCCTCTCTGGGCTAAACTCTGGGACTGGAGCCCTATCTGGGCTAAACTCGGGGACTGGAGCCCTGTCTGGGCTAAATTTGGGGACTGGAGCCCTCACTGGGCTAAACTCGGGGACAGGAGTCCTCACTGGGCAAGGCGTGGTCAGCGGGCTTGACTGAGGAACTGGTTCTGACTTGGGCCCGGACACTCCCCAGGTCCACGGGGCGATGGTAGTTGGCCCGAGCCAGAACAGAGAATTGATGGTGGCGTCATCCAATGCTGTCGCCGCGGCGAGCCCGCAGAATTCCCAGGCGGACTCGAAGAAGGGGAGATCTCGGCGGGCTAAGGGCGGG
>NW_015636847.1:111483-113471 GCF_001515625.1 Sinocyclocheilus rhinocerous
GTCTGGTCTAGGAAATGTGGCATATTCCCCCTTAATTAAAAAAAAAAAAAAAAAAGTGTTAAAGGCTTTGTAAGCATATTGCTGTCATGATTCACAGGGAGCGGGCAGCGAGGAAACGAGGAGACGCAGGATGAACTCAAAACAATCAAAACAAAATAAATAAACGGGCATACAAATCAGGCAGGATGACAACGAGGAGACCAGAAGACATTTACGACATTTACATAAACACTAGTAAACACTGGGTTTAAGTAAAGGAGCTAATCAAGGAAATAACAGGGATATTAAATGGGACACAGCTGAAACTAAATCAACTAAATGGGAACAGGAACAGAAAAACCAAATAAGGGCATAAAAATAACATGGAGCACGTGGGGGGAGGAAAACACGCACAAAACCCGAAACAGGGTCTGACAGCATGAAGTTCATATTTTAATTTGTTAAGCTAAAACAATGAGTTTATAAGATTGGTTTATTCTTTCTTTCTATATATTTTAGACATGTAGTACATATCTGAGAATGTGCATCAATGTATGTAATGTGTGCTGTATGTGCGAAACTTTTAGGAAAATTATCCAAGATATAAGCTGCTCTGTATTGATCAGTCATATCCGATATGAAGGATCAGCAATTGAAACTGTGACCACAGATATCATTAACTTAAGTGAATGAAAGGCAATAATCAGCAATAAGCGGTCACACAAATAGCTTTATTTGAATGTTTCATTGATATAACATGACACTGAGTTGTTAAAAAAGAAATGAGTGACATCATTGTGTGATGACATAAAGAACTGATGAATCGGTTTATGAACCGGTTCATTTAATCGAACTGTCTGAAAGAAACGGTTCGTGGAAATTAATAGGACTTGCCATAACTATTGTGCAAATATCTCGGTTGATCATAACTTCAATGAAAGGCTTGGATGTTATACAAAATATATGATAATCTCATTTCATTGGTCAGTATTGCTTTTGTGTTCATTTTTCTGCTGTGGTTTTATACGATAACAAATACTGTGGGACCTTACAGCCTTTCTTTTCTTCAAAAAAGTAATATAAAACAAAGAATAGATCACTCTGGGCCCATCGACTCATTTCTGCTCTTAATCCGAGTTTCTGTCTTTCCAACCAGACAGTAAAGTTTGCTGCCTGACAGATATGGGACAAGTATTTATGTCTTGTGATTTGATTTGACATGCATTTATTTTCATTTTCCTGATAAAATATTTGAAAGGATTTAGGAGTATCAGCATAGCTTCATTTGAGACGGTCATTCTGGCACAAGGTGATAGTTTCCATTCGTATATTTTATGGGCATACGGGCAGATTTAATCTAGATAACCTACTCAAGAGAGCACAACTTTCATCTCTAAATTCAAAGTAAGAACAACAGTAAATTTCTATATGAACAGCCACATCTTAAGTCAAATCTTCTGCTGTAGGTGATTTTTTTTTTATAGCAAGTATGCAATGTCCCTACTACCTAACAGACAGTGGCTTGGCAACCATTATAACTATAACTCTATGTGTTCTCACAGTATCATCAGCTAACCTGCATTATCATGCCATCATTGTCCAGCATTGGCAGCATGTGTGATCGGATCAAAACAACCTGCAGAACTGAGCACTAATGAACTACCATGGCGGGTTTGTACTTCTCAGGGTCCTGGGTTGGGTTGCACCAACCATTCGTAAGTTCTTACTTAAATTAGAACGTTAAGTCCACACTAAAGGCTTAGTAACCACTAGCTAGTTTGTCACTAAATCTATACATTATTTGGTTGCACCAGTTGTTCGTAAGGCAGGACGTAGCAAGTAGTTCGTAAACTCTCCGTAAAGTAATGCGTAGTCGCATAATATGACATTTACCCTAAATCATCCAATAGAAACCTTCAAATACGCAAGCAGAACTTGTTTAAATGCTATGAATTTTAATTTATCCTTCATTCGAACTTCTTTTGCCTCACGTATACTAACGGTAAAAA
>NW_015636847.1:113753-118462 GCF_001515625.1 Sinocyclocheilus rhinocerous
AGCCATGGCGGAGCAGGCAGACTAGGAGGCCATGGCGGAGCAGACAGTTCAGGAGGCTACGGCGGAGCAGGGAACTCAGAAGGCCATGGTTGGACAGCCTCCGTGGCCTTGGCCTCGCCACTCGGCCCGGCCACTATGGATGGACCCATACTAACCCTCCCCAAAAAAAAATCCTTGGGGAGAATATCGTCTTTAGAGGCCCTCCGTAGGCCTAACCCGGGAACAGTGGCCCTCCCTGGGCTTGACTTGGGGACTGGAGCCCTCCTTGGGCTCGACATGGGAACTGGAGCCCTTTCTGTGCTACACTCTGGGACTGGAGCCCTATCTGGGCTAAACTCGGGGACTGGAGCCCTGCTCCAATGCTGTCGCCGCGGCGAGCCCGCAGAATTCCCAGGCGTACTCGAAGAAGGGGAGATCTCGGCGGGCTAAGGCGGAGAAACGAGCGGCGATTTCCATGATCTCGGGGGGAAACAAATCGAAAACCAAAACACTTTTAAAAAACGGAAAACAAACACGGGGAGAGGGGGCGCCGCTTACTGTCCTTGGTCCGGTATTCTGTCATGATTCACAGGGAGCGGGCAGCGAGGAAACGAGGAGACGCAAAATGAACTCAAAACAAACAGACTTTAATAAATAAACGGGCATACAAATCAGGCAGGATGACAACGAGGAGACCAGAAGACATTTACAATACCGGACGAGGAAACATGGAAACACACACGTCTTAAATATTAAGGGGGCTAAAGGGACACGCCTGGGATCAATAAACTCAACGGGGAACATCTGGAAACACATTAAATAATCAGGACAGGAACAGGAAGACCAAATAAGGGCATGGAAACACATGGGGAGCAAAAACACACACAAAACACGGAACAGAGTCTGACAGTGTGACTTCGCCAATGTGGATTTTTTTTTTTCTGCGACTAAGCGACTAATAAAATTTTGGATGACCAAGCCTCTTCTGGTCAACTAACGATTAGTCGACTATTAGGGGGCAGCCCTATAAAACGGTACCTGGACTACAAAATCGTCCATTGGTGTGGACACTAATATAGTTATTGTCATTTGTATAAATGGCCCTTTACTACTGCAAAGGTTTTAAAGTATCTGAAGTTACTTCTGTTGGTGATCTCATAACAAAAATATAGATTGAAACAGTACATGGACCATAAAATCATCCTGCGGATGAGAGATACCTGTTGTTGTCCACATATCGAATGAGTAGCGGGTAAAGAGCATACAGATCCCTGCAGAGCACAGCAAACTCATCACAAATGGTTCCCTGCTCACTGTCAATCTCTGTCTTCCCCTCCATATGTAGCTGATCCTCCTCGGCCACCACCTTTCCACAACGTTTCTTCAGCTTCTCCATGGTGGGGATGAAGTGGGACTTAAGCATCTCAGGCTTCGCCCTGCTCACGATGGGCTGAGCAAACACTGCGGAGGAATATCAGGAGGAACTCTTAACTACTAAGTAAATTCTTAGTATTTTTTGAAGACTCCACATTTAGTTTCCTCTCACCTGCCAATCTCTTCATCCAGGAAGCTTCATCAATGCCCAGGTTATTGACGACAATCTTCATGATGCTACCCAGGAGCTGATTGAGATGTTCGGAGGTGACATCCGTGCACAGGCAGCCTTCCTGCTCTGGGAAGTTCTCCGGTCCCCTCTCCCACCAGCGGGGCAGATAGTTGCACAGCATGGGCAGGGTGATCTCAATCACGTGGGGCATCTCTGTGTAACGGGCTTCAGACTCTGCCAGATCCCCGATCTCTTTCATCAACACGTCCAGCTCAGGGATGTCCAGACACAGTTCCTGCACTTGACTGGGCAGACCCAGGACTAAAACATGGATGATAAGGTAGTTAAGGAAGCGCTAGTTGATCATAACACCTATAGATGGAATACGTTCAGTGTGAGCTACTGACTTGTTCTCTCTCGTGGGGTTTTGGTGGTGTACACGGAGTATGAGTTGAACTCATTGAGGTGAGGCTCCAGAAAGGCAACAGGCATAGCAGCAGCCAGATGAGCCAGACACTCTCCTAAAGCTGGTCTTTGGCTGTGATATCACACCATAACATTTATTAACATAACACATTCTGTAAAAATGGCTCATATAGAAACAAAAACATATATGCAAAGCTGTTTCTTACTTCTCAGCTTGAGGGGTTTTTACAGTGCCCAAGGAATAGATACTGCACATGATACGGTAACAGGATATCTGCAAGTCATCCACTGAATGATGAAGGGAGAGAGACACAATATGAGGGACAGTGAGCGATCTACCGTATATAACAATTACAATATTACAATTACTTGCAGATTTATTCAGATTTTGTATTTTCTAACTTTTGATTAATCATTGTTACCTCAGTAATTTGTTGCTGAGTTTCTGGAATTAAATTAAATTAAAATTACACCATTTACACTATTGTTATTTTACTTTATTTAAATCAAATTAAATAAGATAATACTACTTGCCATTTATTGTTATTTTACTTTGTTATATTAAATATAATTATATATATATATATATATACAGTGGTGTGAAAAAGTGTTGGCCCCCTTCCATTTAATTTTTGCAAAAAGCGAAATAAAATAAAAATGCAGGGCTCCAGACTATGACTAAAATGGTAGCAAATGTGTCAATTAATCAATCAATCGATCATTCAATAAAATCTTTAAACAACTGGGAAAGCTTTATACTTGCAAATGAGTGTAACGATTAGTCCACTGAAGGTGAGTTGAAGTGAGAACCCAAGTGCAGTTTATTTACGTAAAGACAAAACATAATCCAAAAGACGTGACTTGACAGGAACAGACTTGACTTGGTATGAACAGACTTGAATCGAACAGACATGACATGAACAGACTCGACAACAGCAGAGTTACAACATCAAAGCTAGACAAAGTACAAAGGCAACATGAGGGCTATTTATATCAAACAATGAGGGTCACATGACAAGAACCAACCAATGAGAACATGACACATGAACCAAGGAACCAATCAGAACATAACACACAGACAAGGGAATAACATGACAGAACATGACTGTGGCCAAACTACAAAATAAAAGACATGAAAACAATGAACAAGAAACAAACCCCAGAACCCCACATTACAATATATTAAATGTAATTACATTAATGAAACTTATTTTTATAATACTACTTATTTACACCATTTATTCTTATTATTCTTATTTTAAATTGTATTAAATTAAATTACATTACTTTTTTTTTTATTCTACTAATTTACACCATTTACACCATTTAATTTAATTAAATTTGATAATATTACTTATTTACACCATTTATTATTTTACTTTGTTTAAATTTAATTACATTTAACTTATGCCATTTTCACTTTTGCTATTTTACACTCAGTGAAGCACACTAAACTGAAACTCAATCGGTAGAAAGAGCAAAATATGCACAGCCTTTTCAATTTAATTCTTCCCAAATGTTAATTATTACTGTAATGAATTAATCTATTTATAAATTAAGTAAATGTACTCAGCTATGTAGGCTAAATGTAGTCAAAGTTAAATGACTCTGTTGAAACCTATGAAAATAACTCACACATGACATCATCTCCAAACTGGTGCTGGGCGATGTGGTCGAACAGTGAGGTGAGCACTGGCAGAAGAGCAGTGGTGGTGTAGCTTATGTTCTGAGATACACCTTTCACCTGTTACAGAGACAGAGAGAGAGGCTCAATTCAGCAACTTTGGCAAAGAACAAAGTTACATCTCGGAGAACAGGGCTATATTAACATCTGACCTGGTTTTTGGTAGACACTTTCCCCAATTTGAGGTTCTCAACCATCTTCTCAATATCATCGGCAGCACTCTCAAAGAAAGAGCGCAGACCAGCCTTCACAATCTCAGGCCCAGATTTCATCACAGTTCTGGAAGAGAAAACAAAATAAAAGACAAAAGACACAAATAAAAGAATAGTAAGCATGAAATTTAATTCATAAACATAAATTAAAGGGTTAGTTCACCCAAAAATGAAAATTAGCCCATGAATTACTCACCCTAAAGTCATCCTAGGTGTATATGACTCTTCTTTCAGATGAATCCAGTCGGAGTTATATAAAAAATTGTATTTGATCATCCAAGCTGTTTAATGGCAGTCAGCGGTTCATCAGTCCAAAAGAAGTGAAATAAAGTGCATCCATCCATAATAAAAAAGTGCCTCACACGGCTGCGCGGGGTGAAAAAAGGCCTCCTGTAGCGAATCGATGCGATTTTGTTAGAAAAATAATCATATTTAAAATGTAATAATCAATTTAATCTAGCTTGCGCTCACTGTTGTACACGGAATGACGTAGGACGTCGGCATTGTGAATGCGCCGCTCAGAAGTGACGAACGCGGAAGCGGAGGGGAGAGATCAAAGCAAAACAACGGTCACGAATTAGAAGTACAAAACGAGGATTTGTAAAGAAGAATGTCGGAGGATTTCGATATAAGCTAATAGGAGACTGGTTTTCCTTTGCTGAAGTAAGGAAACTTTGCTTCCTTTGCTCCTGTAAACAAACGTTGGTTTTCACGAGACTCACCGGCGCATGCGCAACGCCGACATCTTACGTCATCCTCCCGGAGCTGCTCCGGTGTACAACTGTTGGCACAAGCTACATTAAGGTGATTATTACATTTTGAATATGGATATTTTTCTTACAAAAACACATCGATTCGCTAC
>NW_015636847.1:120027-130110 GCF_001515625.1 Sinocyclocheilus rhinocerous
ATCGTCCATTGGTGTGGACACTAATATAGTTATTGTCATTTGTATAAATGGCCCTTTACTACTGCAAAGGTTTTAAAGTATCTGAAGTTACTTCTGTTGGTGATCTCATAACAAAAATATAGATTGAAACAGTACATGGACCATAAAATCATCCTGCGGATGAGAGATACCTGTTGTTGTCCACATATCGAATGAGTAGCGGGTAAAGAGCATACAGATCCCTGCAGAGCACAGCAAACTCATCACGAATGGTTCCCTGCTCACTGTCAATCTCTGTCTTCCCCTCCATATGTAGCTGATCCTCCTCGGCCACCACCTTTCCACAACGTTTCTTCAGCTTCTCCATGGTGGGGATGAAGTGGGACTTAAGCATCTCAGGCTTCGCCCTGCTCACGATGGGCTGAGCAAACACTGCGGAGGAATATCAGGAGGAACTCTTAACTACTAAGTAAATTCTTAGTATTTTTTGAAGACTCCACATTTAGTTTCCTCTCACCTGCCAATCTCTTCATCCAGGAAGCTTCATCAATGCCCAGGTTATTGACGACAATCTTCATGATGCTACCCAGGAGCTGATTGAGATGTTCGGAGGTGACATCCGTGCACAGGCAGCCTTCCTGCTCTGGGAAGTTCTCCGGTCCCCTCTCCCACCAGCGGGGCAGATAGTTGCACAGCATGGGCAGGGTGATCTCAATCACGTGGGGCATCTCTGTGTAACGGGCTTCAGACTCTGCCAGATCCCCGATCTCTTTCATCAACACGTCCAGCTCAGGGATGTCCAGACACAGTTCCTGCACTTGACTGGGCAGACCCAGGACTAAAACATGGATGATAAGGTAGTTAAGGAAGCGCTAGTTGATCATAACACCTATAGATGGAATACGTTCAGTGTGAGCTACTGACTTGTTCTCTCTCGTGGGGTTTTGGTGGTGTACACGGAGTATGAGTTGAACTCATTGAGGTGAGGCTCCAGAAAGGCAACAGGCATAGCAGCAGCCAGATGAGCCAGACACTCTCCTAAAGCTGGTCTTTGGCTGTGATATCACACCATAACATTTATTAACATAACACATTCTGTAAAAATGGCTCATATAGAAACAAAAACATATATGCAAAGCTGTTTCTTACTTCTCAGCTTGAGGGGTTTTTACAGTGCCCAAGGAATAGATACTGCACATGATACGGTAACAGGATATCTGCAAGTCATCCACTGAATGATGAAGGGAGAGAGACACAATATGAGGGACAGTGAGCGATCTACCGTATATAACAATTACAATATTACAATTACTTGCAGATTTATTCAGATTTTGTATTTTCTAACTTTTGATTAATCATTGTTACCTCAGTAATTTGTTGCTGAGTTTCTGGAATTAAATTAAATTAAAATTACACCATTTACACTATAATATATTAAATGTAATTACATTAATGAAACTTATTTTTATAATACTACTTATTTACACCATTTATTCTTATTTTAATTTAATTAAATTGTATTAAATTAAATTACATTACTTTTTTTTTTATTCTACTAATTTACACCATTTATCATTTAAAATTTAATTAAATTTGATAATATTACTTATTTACACCATTTATTATTTTACTTTGTTTAAATTTAATTACATTTAACTTATGCCATTTTCACTTTTGCTATTTTACACTCAGTGAAGCACACTAAACTGAAACTCAATTGGTAGAAAGAGCAAAATATGCACAGCCTTTTCAATTTAATTCTTCCCAAATGTTAATTATTACTGTAATGAATTAATCTATTTATAAATTAAGTAAATGTACTCAGCTATGTAGGCTAAATGTAGTCAAAGTTAAATGACTCTGTTGAAACCTATGAAAATAACTCACACATGACATCATCTCCAAACTGGTGCTGGGCGATGTGGTCGAACAGTGAGGTGAGCACTGGCAGAAGAGCAGTGGTGGTGTAGCTTATGTTCTGAGATACACCTTTCACCTGTTACAGAGACAGAGAGAGAGGCTCAATTCAGCAACTTTGGCAAAGAACAAAGTTACATCTCGGAGAACAGGGCTATATTAACATCTGACCTGGTTTTTGGTAGACACTTTCCCCAATTTGAGGTTCTCAACCATCTTCTCAATATCATCGGCAGCACTCTCAAAGAAAGAGCGCAGACCAGCCTTCACAATCTCAGGCCCAGATTTCATCACAGTTCTGGAAGAAGAAAAAAAAAAAAGACAAAAGACAAAAATAAAAGAATGATAACCATGACATTTAATTCATAAACATAAATTAAGGATGTAAACATTAGTAAAACACTGGGAATCATGTGGTCAACACACATACCTGGCGTCCAGTGAGCGGGAAAGAATATGAAGACAGTTGACCACTGCTGAGGCATCAGTGCCTGCACACACAAACATTCAGAGCATGACACGGGACTTTTATTTTCACCTACAATTAACCTACAACATGTGGACTGAGGATACTATGCTACAATATATGACACAGATATAGCATGAAGTGATAGAATTAAAGCCAAAGCAGATATTCTTCTGAAATACAGTACTCCTATTATAATGATTCTGACTATAGGACTAGTGAGCCAACACTGCAAATGATACACCAACTTAAGCAAAGCACAGCAAATCATTAGAAAAGCTCCCAGAGAAAGAGAGAAAGAAAGAAAGAAAGAAAGAAAGAAAGAAAGAAAGAAAAATAAAAAGAAAGAAAGAAAGAAAGAAAGAAAGAAAGAAAGAAAGAAAGAAAAATAAATAACTGACTAAATTAAATTAAATACCACCTATTTATGCTATTTTAATTGTTATTTTACTTAAATTAAATTAAATAATTCTACTTATTTATGCCATTTTCGTTATTTGACTTAAATTAAATAATAATACTTATTTACACCACTTTCACTATTTTTATTAAAATAAAATACAATTAAATAAATACTTATGACAATTTAAATATTGTTATTTTACTTAAATGAAATTAATGAAACTAAATAATACTACTTATTTATGCCATTTTAATAGTTATTTTGTTTTAATTAAAGAAAAATACATTTCAAATAATAATTAAGAAAGAAAGAAAGAGACAAAGAGAACTCAAGAGCAAATAAGTGGAACTATTAGGAATGGATATACTGATGATGGGAAACATTAAAGAAAAAGGGGATGATGCAGTGAAAAAATGAAATGTGCAATTGTGTCATCATGCAGGATTCTTACCAAAGAGGGAAACCCTGTGTCTCACCAGACCGGCCAACTTACAGAAGATACTGAGATAGAAGATACATAGATAGAAACAGAAGAAGAAAAGAGGGGTGGTGGTTTGGGAAAGAGGAAATGGCATGAAGAGGAATAAAAGGGGCGAGGTTAAGGTGATGGAAAAGTAGGAGCAAAATAATGTGATCCATAAAAGATAAATGTAACAAAAAGGACGAGGGAACCTGTGGGAAAATACTCCGGGAAGGGGCAGAGAGAAAACCACAGGCAAGAAGAAGTGTGAGGAGCAGAGAGGATGTGACAGGTCGCAACATCAAAACTAACTGACATCATTTAGAAATGTTAAAAATTTAAATCTTTAAGGTACATCAAATCTGACTAGGTTACCACCGAATAATGAAGCTCTGTAGAATTAGTTACCTAGCAATCATCTCCTTCTCCTTGTTGGAGGCATGACCACCACTGCCCAAGATTTTAGCAGGTGTGGACAGGAAATACAGGCAGTGATTCTTAAAGTACTGGTTTACCAATGGAAGCAGAATCTACATGTAGAGAATATAAAGAGGAAGAGCAAAGTTTGAGAGGCTGTGATCCTGAAAACAGCTGAGCTGTTTTATTCCGCATACACACATATTCTGGTCAAAGGTGTCTTACCTTGGCAAAGAATTTAATCTCCTGTTCGTGAGGGGATTTCTCAACTCTTCCACTGCTCACAACGGCCTCTGGAGTAACAAATACACAGAACATTAAAAAATACCACTTCAAATGCAAACTAACATCTACAGTTCTTTGGATCTAAGAAATGTATCTATGGATCTATGAATGTATACCAAGATGAGCAATAAACTCCTGCGCAATCTCCATCCACTTCAACAGCTTCTGCAGGAACCCGTAAGCGAAACGCTTCTCAATAGAGGAAATCTCCTGTTCCATGTCCTTCAAACCTCTGGAGAAGAAAAACAGTGAGGAAGAGAGAAAACAAAACAAGGACAAAACACATTTAGTTCACATCATTACATCTGTACATAAGCCAATTCAACATGCTTTAAAAAAATAATGTATGATTGTTATGTCATCATTTCAGGATATACAGCGGAGGTCAAAATTAGAGAACAATCTATAAATACTTGATTTTTTCTGAAATATTGTTAATCTTCATCGCTCAAAATTTGAAGGAATATTAGCTGTAGGTATACCACTGTTCTACTAACATTTGACAAAATTAACCAAGACATTTCAACAAAACTTTCATTTTGTGGAAATCACAGTGATCAAAATTAGAGAACAGTAACCACTATAGCATAAAAGAAGATTACAAATAAAATCTTGGAGGGCTACAGCTGTCAGAAATTATAGTAGGAAGTGTAGAGGCTCCTGCTTTGAGTGACTTTAGCACATCTGCGGCCGCAGGACATCACTAGTTTCTCACACTGTGCTGGTGTGATCTCGGGCCACTCTTCTTCCAGTATCTTTCATAGTTCGGTAACTGTAGTGGGTTTCTTGGCCATAACTTTGTTGCCAATCATTTTCCAGAGATTTTCAATTGGGTTTAGATTAGGACTCTGGCCTGGCCATTTCATTATTTCAATGCTTTCAGCTTCAAGGAACTGCTTTACCCAGTTTGCAGTGTGACGGGGACATTGTCCTACATAAAAAATTGCAGGCTGATTGGGAGATGCTTGCAGGGAAGGAACTGCATGTTGCTGAAGGAGGTTCTGATAAACATTTGCATTCACTCTGTCATGTAGCTGTATAAGAGGCCCAAATCCTGCTGCACAAAACATCCCCTAAAGCATGACACTTCCTCCTCCACCTTTCACAGACTTCTTTACGCACTCAAAATGTTTCCCATCAGACCCAAATGAATTAAACTTGCTCTCATCACTGAAGTGAACTTTAGACCAGTTCTCCTCTCTCCACACAACATGCTCCTCAGCAAAGGTGAGCCTAGCCTTTTGATTCTTTCTGCTGATGAGAGGCTTCGTCACTGCAGTGTGCGCTTTCAGTCCGACTTCTCTTAAACGTGCCGGGACATATCCTTACCCTGTTCAGCTCTGAACTGGCAAGTAATTCCAGCTGCAATGTTGAACCGATTCCCCATTGAGAGTCTCTGCATCCTGTCTTCTTGTGCATTTGTCTTATGTGGACGACCAGCCTTTTTGGGGGACTTGAATGAATTAGTGTAACTGTAAAGCTGCTATACTCGAGAAATTACAGATTTGGAATGACAAACTTCTCTTGCGATGGCTAAAAGGGTCATCCCTTTGGCCTTCATCTGGACAACCTCCTGTCACAGGTTTTCAGTCACATTAGACTGGCCCGCCATCTTGCAATCTCAGTGAAAATTGGAGGAATGCTGCCAGTTAAATATGGTTTGTCATATAATTAAGGAAATTAGAGTTTTTTTTTTTCAAATATCTCATTTAAGTTTTTATCCTGTGCTTCAGAATACAATTAATGAAAATATTACGAAATATGTTTAAAAAACTGCCCTTCTACTCCTGTTAGGATAACTTCAAATAGGACTAAGCAGTGACCCTGAAATTTAGGAAATTGTAGGTTGTTCTCTAATTTTGATCTCCACTGTATATATAATTTATTAATAAAAATGTATATGTAAATGTATGATATTTATAATACATGTAAAAATGTAATTATTATATATGTGTATAGTATATAAAGACATTATTATTTATTTTGACGTTTATGTATTGTGAAGTCTGTGTAAATTCCCGGTTCTTTCCAATTTGAAAAATGGTGTTTAGACCAGTTTGTACAGGAAATTACGAAGATAGGAGAAGGAGAAACAGTTTTTCTGATAATTTGTGTATTATGTGATTTCAAAACATTCAAGAACCTAAAACAGGGTGTGTAAAAGAGGTGTGTGTGTTATAGTTAAATATAGTCCCTCGAACATGAATACAGATGTACATTTTGCTGTAATCCTTATTTATACTCACACAGCCTGATTTATTAAGTTAGGAGCTAGAAATGCTATTAAAGTGTTTGAATTAACCTGCACTAGTCAACTTGATTCAGATCAATGCAGCATCGTTCTTTCACGCAAGTCCATTTCGCTTGAGTCAAACTATGCGATTGAGTGCATAACAGTTTACATTTTATTCTGTATTTGTTGCTCTTAACTTTCAGCCCCCCCAAAAAACACTATAAATGTTGGAGATTTTCAAGTCAATATACAGAGTTCTTAATATTCAACACACAAATCCCAATGACGGTGATGTGCGAACTACAACATTTACACACACATACCGTAAACTCTTTAAAATGGTCATGTATTACATGTATAAATCATGTATTTATACAATTATGGCACTTCATGACCAAAAGGTTGCCAACCCCTGGCCTAAAAAGAAGAACTGGATCCATGTTTGGAAGTACAGTCTACAAAATATGTGTGTAAAATAGGTTTTTCTTGTTCACAGTGTTAAGTTATGTTTTATTTTCTGCGCATGTGCAAAGAGCATCATTTTGGGGTTAGCGCGGTTTTTTTGTAGTTCAGTTCAGTCCTGTATACGGAGCTGCTGTGGTTGAACGTGTTTGAGCAGTAAAGAGTGTAATTGCTAAGAACAGTTGTGTTTATTGAGTCAGCATTGGTAGCAGAGGATGGCTGCTGCTGGAAATTACAAAAATCCCCCACCATTTGACGACAAGACGGCATACGAAAGTTGGAAAAATGAGAGTGTAATTGCTAAGAACAGTTGTGTTTATTGAGTCAGCATTGGTAGCAGAGGATGGCTGCTGCTGGAAATTACAAAAATCCCCCACCGTTTGACAAGAAGACGGCGTACGAAAGTTGGAAAAATGAGGTTGAAATTTGGAGACGTGTCACCGACCTGGACAGAAAGAAACAAGCCTTGGCAGTTACCTTGTCACTAACGGGCAGAGCAAGGGGCAGTGCACTGGAAATTTCCACTGAGGATTTAAATGCTGACACTGGAATGCAAACACTTATAGCGAAATTGGACTCTGTGTTTTTAAAAGAAGAAAAAGATCGACAGTATGAGGCGTACACGGAGTTTGACCGGATCACTAGAGAAAGCGGCGTTTCTATGGTGGAATACATCGTCAAGTTCGAACGTCGGTACAACAGGCTACGTACGTTCAAAATGGAGCTCCCAGATGCTGTACTAGCCTTCAAGCTACTGGATACTGCCGGACTTACCATTAAAGATAATGACACAAACCCACTCATCCATGAGCTGTGAAGGCCTAAGAAAAAAAAAAAAAACACAGAAATCAAAGTGGACAAACATGTAGCACACTGGAAAAATCCTCAGCCGAGCAGGAAAGGCTACTGGAAAGCACAAGAACTGGTATAATTTGCAGTACAGTGAGCCTGAGGAAATTGCTGGCACAACTGGATCAATCGATCTAGGACAAATGGACAGTGTTCAGGCGATTCCATCCGAACATGCTAAGTTGAGCACTGACTACAATGAGGATGATATACTGATAGTACATGATGATCTCTTCATGCCTGCAAAAAATACAGAACTCATAACCTGGAAGAGAAATAACGTTTTTGAAGAAGTGAAAGATGAAGGGCAGAAGTGCATCTCCACGAGATGGGTGTGCACACTAAAAGAAACAACTGCTGGAGTTGTACCTAAGGCTAGACTTGTTGCGAGAGGCTTTGAAGAAACAAACACTCAAGACCTTCCCAAAGACTCACCTACATGTAGTTCAGAGTCTCTAAAAATGATCATGGCAGTCATATGTCAGAATAAATGGCAGCTAAACTCCATGGACATTAAAGCAGCCTTTTTACAAGGTAAAGAGTTAACCAGAGACATTTACATTCGCCCACCACAAGAAGCGCAGAGCAAAGAAACTATATGGAAGTTAAAAAAATGTGTTTATGGCCTAACAGATGCTTCTTTATTCTGGTATAATAGGGTGAAAGACACCATGCAACAACTGGGAGCTACAGTGTCAAAGGTAGATCCAGCAGTATTTTACTGGCTGGATGATTCCTGCAAAGTGATGGGGATTCTTGCATCTCATGTGGATGACTTTATTTGGGGTGGTACAGATGCATTCTCCACAGCTATCATTCCTCAATTGAAAGGTGCCTTTCAAGTTGGACGGGAAGAGCATGACAGTTTCAGCTATATTGGAATAGAAGTACATTCTCTGGTGGATGAAATGCACGTACAAGGAACGTACATAAAAAATCTGCAACCCATTAAATACAGAACTCATAACCTGGAAGAGAAATAACGTTTTTGAAGAAGTGAAAGATGAAGGGCAGAAGTGCATCTCCACGAGATGGGTGTGCACACTAAAAGAAACAACTGCTGGAGTTGTACCTAAGGCTAGACTTGTTGCGAGAGGCTTTGAAGAAACAAACACTCAAGACCTTCCCAAAGACTCACCTGCATGTAGTTCAGAGTCTCTAAAAATGATCATGGCAGTCATATGTCAGAATAAATGGCAGCTAAACTCCATGGACATTAAAGCAGCCTTTTTACAAGGTAAAGAGTTAACCAGAGACATTTACATTCGCCCACCACAAGAAGCGCAGAGCAAAGAAACTATATGGAAGTTTAAAAAATGTGTTTATGGCCTAACATATGCTTCTTTATTCTGGTATAATAGGGTGAAAGACACCATGCAACAATTGGGAGCTACAGTGTCAAAGGTAGATCCAGCAGTATTTTACTGGCTGGATGATTCCTGCAAAGTGATGGGGATTCTTGCATCTCATGTGGATGACTTTGTTTGGGGTGGTACAGATGCATTCTCCACCACTATCATTTCTCAATTGAAAGATGCCTTTCAAGTTGGACGGGAAGAGCATGACAGTTTCAGCTATATTGGAATAGAAGTACATTCTCTGGTGGATGAAATGCACGTACAAGGAACGTACATAAAAAATCTGCAACCCATTCCAGTGGACTCCACCAGAGCAACACAGCGTGAAGCTTCACTGACAGACGTTGAGATGGGAATGCTAAAATCAAAGATTGGACAAATATTGTGGGTTGCCAGGCAAAGCAGGCAAAGCAGAATGTGTGACATATCCATCTTGGCATCTAACACAAAACATGCTACTGTTCAGACCCTGCATACCCTGCATAAACTAATCAGAAAATTTAAATCAGAAGAGCTCACCTTGAGGTTCCAGTACCTAGGGAAAGACAGTTCTGTTAAATTAGTGGTGTACAGTGATTCCTCAATGGGAAACCTTCCAGATGGTGGCACACAGGGTGGACATTTCATCATGCTTATGGGAGAAAATGGAAAATTCTCACCTATATCCTGGCAGTCAAAACGCATCAGGATTGACAGTGCAGTTTTCCTCGCTACACTCTACTCTGAGATTACCACTGGTGGCTGCTCATGCAACAACTTGCCCATTGTGTGTATAACAGACAATCATTCCCTTCTCGATGCTCTCAAACCTACAAAATCTGTCACCGAAAAGAGACTGCGCCTAGAAATCAGCAGTATGAAGGAGCTTATACACTCTGGAACTGTTCAGCAGATCTTGTGGTCAGCCACCAAAGAGCAGCTAGCTAACTGCTTGACAAAAAAGGGGGCATCTGCACTTGGCCTTCTGAAAGCTCTCAGCACAGGCGTTTGCCATCTTAAAGACTGAAAGGATTTAACAATGTTTTACTTATTGTAGCGTCTGGACCAATCAGACACACCATTTTTCATTTGATTTAACAAATCAATTATTCATTAGATTAACAAACGTTCACAGACCCCTCACCCAATAAACATACTGGGTGCCAAGTTGTCTGTGAACAAGGCCCAGGACCCTGGTTACCATGGCAACCCTGACACCAGATACATTTACGACCTAATGGAATGTGAGTAGGGAAAATCACTGCCTTTTCCATA
>NW_015636847.1:132501-140296 GCF_001515625.1 Sinocyclocheilus rhinocerous
GAGTCTCTAAAAATGATCATGGCAGTCATATGTCAGAATAAATGGCAGCTAAACTCCATGGACATTAAAGCAGCCTTTTTACAAGGTAAAGAGTTAACCAGAGACATTTACATTCGCCCACCACAAGAAGCGCAGAGCAAAGAAACTATATGGAAGTTAAAAAAATGTGTTTATGGCCTAACAGATGCTTCTTTATTCTGGTATAATAGGGTGAAAGACACCATGCAACAACTGGGAGCTACAGTGTCAAAGGTAGATCCAGCAGTATTTTACTGGCTGGATGATTCCTGCAAAGTGATGGGGATTCTTGCATCTCATGTGGATGACTTTATTTGGGGTGGTACAGATGCATTCTCCACAACTATCATTCCTCAATTGAAAGATGCCTTTCAAGTTGGACGGGAAGAGCATGACAGTTTCAGCTATATTGGAATAGAAGTACATTCTCTGGAGGATGAAATACACGTACAACAAGGAACGTACATAAAAAATCTGCAACCCATTCCAGTGGACTCCACCAGAGCAACACAGTGTAAAGCTTCACTTACAGACGTTGAGATGGGCATGCTAAAATCAAAGATTGGACAAATATTGTGGGTTGCCAGGCAAAGCAGACCTGACATAATGTGTGACATATCCATCTTGGCATCTAACACAAAACATGCTACTGTTCAGACCCTGCATTGTGCAAATAAACTAATCAGAAAATTAAAATCAGAAGAGGTCACCTTGAGGTTCCAGTACCTAGGGAAAGACAGTTCTGTTAAACTAGTTGTGTACAGTGATTCCTCAATGGGAAACCTTCCAGATGGTGGCACACAGGGTGGACATTTCATCATGCTTATGGGAGAAAATGGAAAATTCTCACCTATATCCTGGCAGTCAAAACACATCAGGAGAGTTGTATGGAGTACCTTAGCAGGAGAGACTTTGGCACTTGCAGATGGGATTGACAGTGCAGTTTTCCTTGCTACACTCTACTCTGAGATTACCACTGGTGGCTGCTCATGCAACAACTTGCCCATTGTGTGTATAACAGACAATCATTCCCTTCTCGATGCTCTTAAATCTACAAAATCTGTCACCGAAAAGAGACTGCGCCTAGAAATCAGCAGTATGAAGGAGCTTATACACTCTGGAACTCTTCAGTAGATCTTGTGGTCAGCCACCAAAGAGCAGCTAGCTAACTGCTTGACAAAAAAGGGGGCATCTGCACTTGGCCTTCTGAAAGCTCTCAGCACAGGCGTTTGCCATCTTAAAGACTGAAAGGATTTAACAATGTTTTACATATGTTTTGTCAATGTTTAGTCATTCAAACTAAATCTCTAATGTTAACTAGTTATACATAAAAAAGAAAAGAAAAAGAGGGGAGATTGTTAAGTTATGTTTTATTTTCTGCGCATGTGCGAAGAGCACCATTTTGGGGTTAGCGCGTTTTTTGTGTAGTTCAGTTCAGTCCTGTATACGGAGCTGCTGTGATTGAACGTGTTTGAGCAGTAAAGAGTGTAATTGCTAAGAACAGTTGTGTTTATTGAGTCAACACACAGGCTTTCAGCATTTTTAAGAAAACCTAAAGATCTTCAACTACTGCCAAAGAACAGCAACAAGAAATGGTAATTTTAGACCTTAGTCACTATAACATAATTTCTTGTTGTACGGCATCAGTTGGGTACCTTGTGACAGCATATCCATTAAACTGGAGGAATTTGAGCAGGTCTTGGGCTTTCTCTCTGTCTCTTGCCTTCTCTTTGGCCGTCAACGTATCATATGGTACCAACAAAGGATGGGTGCCACCACCTATGAACACAAACAACACAAAAAACTAGGAGACAGCCCACGGATTTATATTCTGAACATTATTTTGTGCAGTCAACATGATACACTGAATAAAATAATCAATTATACCCTTGGCTTGCAGCTCCATCTTTTTCTTGCGGCCCCAAGTGTTATGGTAATTCTCAGCAAGCTGTTCTGCCATGGACTGAACAGAGGGAAACATGAGAAGTGAATCAATCACAAGGGTTTCTGAATACCAAAGTTACAGTTTTATACTGAATGAATATAAATAATATACCTGTAGCTCTCTGGACAAGGCCATGCCTGTCAGGTCCACTGGCTGGGGAGAGTATCCTTGGCTGGGATCATAGGTGGCCTGCAGGAGATGCATATATATGTTTGGATATTGGGCTCATACATGATATTTTCATCTTCTTTGTACCATCTCTCTGTTACCTGAGCAGTCTGAGAGATCTTCCTGGTGGCCTTCACTTCAATTTTCTCAGTTTCTCCTTCTCTGGCTTTCTCCAGAGTCCATTCCCACGCCAGCATGGCCTTGATGGACTCTTTAATGGGCCAGCGATAGATCTCTTTATCCTAGAGAGAGAATTCAAAAGACAGGTTGATTCTGGAAAACCAATTGTAACAACCAACTGACGAAGATTCCAAGAAGATCCATTCAGACCTTTTCTGAGAAAGTCTTGTACGGCCGCAGCATGGGGTGAGTTTTGCTGTTCTCATCTAGAACCTCTCCATATGTCCAGTTGTTTTGGATCTGAAAGATGGAAACAAAAGGTTACAAAGCCTATTCCCAGTCCCACAATGCATTTGGCTTTCACAAATGAGCATGAATGCTGATACTAACCTTTTCAAAGGCCCATTTATCATGCGTGTGCTCAGCATATTTGTTAATGAAGGCATCGAGTCTCTCAGGAATGATGGTGCTGCAAAGAACCAAAAAGGAAACACAATCGTTCAGTTGCTGCTGTTCATTCAAATACAAATCTGTTTTTGACTCCCTCAAAATGATTCTTTCTGTTAATATCAATGAGGTTAAATGTGATCAGATAAGGATGATTTTTTTTTTACCCTGATTCAATGTGACTATACAACTATATAACATATAAGCATTTTAATATTATAACATATAAATAATATTTAAAAAGTACTTAAATAATAATAATAATAATAATAATTACTGTTGTTGATTGCCAATTTTCACTAACTATTTAACTACAACTTTTGCCTCAATAAAAACTCCTAATTTGCAGCTCATTAATAGTTAGTAAGGTAGTTGTTAAGTTTAGGTATGGGGTAGGATTATTAAAATGGTCATGCAGAATAAGGCATAATAGTTGCTTTATACGTACTAATAAACAGCCAATATGCTAGTAATGCGCATGCTAATAAGCAAGTAGTTAATAGTGAGAATTGGTCCCTAAACTAAAATGTTACCATAAATCTGTATAAATAAATCTATATAAATACATTAAAATACACAATGCACATTTATAAATGCAAAGATGCAAAATGAATACAGTAATTGTACTAGCTGATCATTTTCTCACTTTGTTGTCTCCACTGGTTTGGGGTCAAAATTTCCTTCAGCGTCGACAGATGCTTTCTTCTCAGTCATAGATGAATAGCTAGCATCCACATAGTCTGGAGGGATGGCACCCGCAATGGCGCAGATGCAGGGCATGGCGATCTTAAACAGCTCTGCATCAAATTTCTACAGAGATGAGATGGCGTGTAAGTGCACACAGACATTTCAGTTCGAATTTGTCTGCTGAGACTAAATGTTTGTCAAACCTTGTGTGCGAGGGACTCAAAGATTCCCCAGAAGAGTTTGCGAGAGAGATGCAATTCTTCCTCTGATGTGACTCCAAAGTTTGCCCATCCATTTGGCAGGCAGTAATACTTCCAGCAGCGCTTATAGTGATTGGTCAACAACTAAATGAAATTAAAGCACAAAACATGAGCACAAGAAACAAAAATTCCATGTAACTAATTATACTAACTATATTTGCATACCTTGAGGGGCATCTTGGCATACTCGTTTAAGACTGGCACGTCAAACACCAGCCTTCTCAACAGATGCTGCAACATAGATGGCCGCAAATACCTAAAATACACAAATATTACTTGATTAGCAATAACATTTTATGTTTTCATTTCTACATTTGAGTGCAGACGTTACAGAGTGGACTAACTTGACAAGAGACATAAGGCAGTCCTCGATGACGTCCCTTTGGGCCTTGGTAAGGGCACGGCCCCGGGACAGTCTGTAGATGGTGTGCAGCATTGAGTCGATCATGATGGCACGGTGGTCTGTGCCAGCGAACAGTGGGGCACACTTTGTGAGCAGAGGAAGCACAGCTGAGCACAGGTAATGGTTTAGAGCCAGAGCCATCTCTGTGGTGCTGAATGCCGCCTGATGGAACATCACAATTAAGATCAGTGTTTATATTATGTTATATATTATGAAAGGTAAAGAAGAGATGATGAAATATGACTGACAATACTAAAAGCTCACCGTATCTAGAGAGGCTGCAGCTCTCATATCGGGCAGGAAGCCCACCTCTAGCACATGCAACAGGAAGTCCTGGTTATCAATGCCGTACACTCTGTCCAAGAAAAGCACCATGGAGGCTTTGTGGTCTGGCACGAAACTCGCTGACATTTTTGGCTCAACAATCTGACCATCTATGAAAAGTAGCACAGGAAAAATGAGAAGAGTATACAGAAGTTGGGTGGAAGCCTGTTTCCACCACAGAGTAATACAGACAGAAAAAATAAAGATTAATATAAGAAACGGTCACATGGTGACCATTTTGTGTACCTTTGCCAAAGGTGGGGATCTGAATAGGAAGGCTGATGACTCCCACCAGGTCTTCAATGGGTACGAGAGACCTCAAGATGGCTCTGATTTGTCATGGACTTCACAGATAAATTATTCAAGTTGTTATACTTACATGCATCTCAGGAGCGCAGCGACCCAGCAAGTCAATTAGAGCAGAGTAAAATGACATGATAGCATTTCCAAGATGCACTCTGTTCTCTTCATGCTGCTCCTCCCCTCCAAACCTGTCAATCAATCACAAGGGGCAAAAAATGGAATATAGATAACATGATATAATGACAAATTGTTTAAATAGAAAGCAAAATATTAAATACACAGCAAGCATTCACTTCCGAACGTCTTACATGAAACGTCTGTCCTTTTTAGGAGTTGGCCCATCTCTGGCAGGGTCCTCAGAGATCTTAATGGCTTCTTCGATGGCAGCTAATAGACCTGAACCTCCCTCTCCTCTCAGAGCGGGGCCGAAGCACTCAGGCCGACGAATCAACAGACGAACAACCACATTGGCATTCTCCACTACACTCTCACCTGCACGGGGAGACACAAACACAAAAAAATTCATTCTAAATGCCTTCAAACAGAGGAGTCAGAAACAGAATTACACTAAATATGCTCACCATTTACAAACACAGCAAAACGCAGGAAGTCCAGATATCTCTCTCCTCCACCTGGATTCCATCCTATGTCAGGGTAGCCTTTAGACAGAAGCATGGGGCACATCCGAAGGCCACATCCAGCCAGATACGTCACCACCTGAGTAGCATAGTGAACCAATTATTTTTTGTTGTTGTTTTTTTTTTGCAGTAATACATCATAAATGTACTGTACCATAAAATCATTAGATACAAAATACAATTTGTTCAGAGCATTACCATATCAAGGTCTTGCTCTTGCAGAGCCAGTGCCAGCTCATTGTTGTCAATGCAAGACGCGGCAGCAACATCCAGAGGAGTAGATCCACGCATCCCTAAAAAGCAACACAAAAAATTAGAAATTCTTTAAACGAAAAAAACAAAACCAAGTAATATTATGATCCTAAATTGTATTATTTTAATATTATTTAGATTTTTTTTAAGGAACTATGCGTTAATTATTTACAAATTTCTGTAACAACAGAAATTCTTTAACAATAAGGTCTCATTTGTTAACATTAGTTAAAGGATTAGTCAACATAAACTATCAATGTGCAATAAATTTTACAGCATTTATTCATCTTTTTCAGTGTTAGTTAATAAAAATGCAATTGTTCATTGGCTACTCATGTTAATTGAATTATCCAATGTCAACAGATACAACTTTTATTTAAAAAAATTATTAGTAAATGTTGAAATTATGTATTTAATTATTTAATGTTAACTAATGTTAATAAATGGATCCTCATTGTAAAGTGTTACTAAGAACGATAACAATAATGATAACCATGTTAGCGTCCACATCTACAGACGAGTTCTATTTATTATAAGCATGCACTGCAGTTATGTCGTCTACCCATTTAAATGTGCAAGCTTTTTGAACTCTGGTGGATTCCAATTGGTTGTCAATATTTTTATCATTCATCAGCTGGAAAAAAAATAATTCTGAAAGTGATTCCAATGATATCTTTCCTCTGTGTTGTTATCGTTATAGCTGTGCTGTGGACTTCCCTATGCTCACAGAATTAGAGTTATTGTTATAGTTATCGTTGGTGTGAACAGACCCAACAATAATAAAAATATGCTATCTGTATCAGTTAAGTTTTAAAAAGTGACCAACCCAGTCCAATGCCACTGTTCTGCAGCAGGTATGAGAGATGGTCAAACATGGAACGCTGATTCTGACGGCTGATCCTGCAGAAGTAGCACAGGAAGCGACAGCAACTGGTCACCATTTGTGGGAATCGAATTTCCTATGAAAAAAAAAATAGAAGTTTGTTTCCCTTTACATCAGTTTCATTGACAGAGTCGGATCCTTGTCCAATAATATCAGTTTTAAATGTTCAGTATATATATATACAGTGGGTACGGAAAGTATTCAGACCCCCTTAAATTTTTCACTCTTTGTTATATTGCAGCCATTTGCTAAAATCATTTAAGTTAATTTTTTTTCCTCATTAATGTACACACAGCACCCCATATTGACAGAAAAACACAGAATTGTTGACATCTTTGCAGATTTATTAAAAAAGAAAAACTGAAAAATGCTCAGTATTTAGTAGAAGCACCCATTTGATCTAATACAGCCATGAGTCTTATTGGGAAAGATGCAACAAGTTTTTCACACATGGATTTGGGGATCCTCTGCCATTCCTCCTTGCAAATCCTCTCCAGTTCTGTCAGGTTGGACGGTAAACGTTGGTGGACAGCCATTTTTAGGTCTCTCCAGAGATGCTCAATTGGGTTTAAGTCAGGGCTCTGGCTGGGCCATTCAAGACAAAGAGTGAAAAATTTAAGGGGGTCTGAATACTTTCCGTACCCACTGTATATATATATATATATATATATATACAGTATATTGTCACGAATCCGGTCTGAGGACTTCTGTCCGATTGCCACCCTTCCATCATATTGACTCTCACACTACACAGACTGTTTCACATTACCTTGGACTACATTTCCCATCTGCCATTTCACTAATCACACGCAACAAGAAACAATATATATTTGTCCTAAAATATGAAATACACGTCATGGAAAGCATTAAATTTACCTTGCTTATACATGTCGACACAATGTTACAACACTAATTTTATGTTTTAAAACAAATTATAAGTAAACTGTTTGTATTTCTTGAAAATTGTTGCTTCAATTAATGTTTCGCAAGATAGAACCTTATAATTCCAAGTGGAAAATGACTTTTTAGAATTAGAAGGTTCTATCTGCATTTGACCTGTTCCAAAAATCCCCATTTACAAATTCGAGAGGATTTTGATATTGTACATTTAGAATACACTTACTCAAATGTACATTTTAGTTATAATATTTAGACAAACTTGTCCTGTTTTTGTTTATTCAATTAAATGTATGAGCATTTTAGTCAGGTTTTTTTAGTCAATGAAATATTAGTCACATTTTCGTCATTCCGTATAATGGTTAAACTGATAAAAATTATTTTTGCTCAAAATTGTAATCGTATTGATTGTTGTCATTTGAGAAATGTACTTTTGCATTTCAGGTATTG
>NW_015636847.1:140426-140597 GCF_001515625.1 Sinocyclocheilus rhinocerous
ATCGGTATCGATATCGACGATACTGCCTTGAAAAATATCGGTATCGTATCGAAGACAAAATAAGTGGTATCGCCCATCCCTACTGTTTGTTTTTCAGATCATCTGCGGTGGCGCTTCCGCAATGAGGAGCGCGTGCGCATGGTTGCCAGATTGCTTAAAATAAGCAAAACA
>NW_015636847.1:140612-154936 GCF_001515625.1 Sinocyclocheilus rhinocerous
CAATCGTAAACAATATAGTGAGATCTCATGACAGAACACTGACCGGCTGAATGACGGTTTCATTTAGATCGCTAAACTACTGCCTGTTTGTTAGGGATGGGCGTATCGATCCGAAGTATCGATATATCGATACTCAACGAACATTTTTCGAAGAACAGTCTTCGTTAACGAAATTAACACTACTCTCCCGGAGCCATTCCAAGTTTACTGAGTCTAGTTTAGCCTTGTTCATAGTTTGTTTACCCTTGTCTTGATTAGGGATGGGTATCGTTAAGGTTTTAACGGTATTAGTACTCTTACCGATACTGCTTATCGATTCGGTACTTTAACGGTATTCTTATCGGTACTTTTTGTTTTATATATACAGTAATTTAGCCCCGGGACCGATTAAATACCGGGTTTCGGTACCCATCCCTAGTCTTGATCCTTGCCTGTTATCTAATTTTGTCTGATTTCTGCCTACCCTGAAGTTTATAGCCTGTCTTAGATTTACCCTTTGCCTTGCTGTTTCGGATTGTGTTTGCACCTCGCCTGGACTATTGCTGATGTTATTGGATTACCCCTCTTGTCAAGCCCTCTGGATTTTGTTCGCCGATCGATGACCCACGCCTGCCCTAGGATTACTTTCGTATTGCCTGAACTATACCTGTTGTTGTTGTCGACCCATGCCTGTTTTATGACCACGCCTTTGAATAAAGCTTTGCAGATAGATCTGCGCATCTATCGTCTTGTTCGCCCCGTAACATATATACAGTAAAGTACCCTTATACATACAGTAAACAGGAAAGTACCTTGGAGTCTCCTCCACCTCCTAGTACATTGACCATAACCTCCATGACCGTCTCATGCATGCCCAGTGCTCGCATCAGGTTAGGGTGCTGGTAGAACAACTTGTTGTTCATGGTGTTCCTATGAGACAGGAGACAATATGCATTTTTAGTATTTGAAATACTACACATGATACAAAATATATGTTCGGATAAGCATAAATGACTAGATAAGTTCAGGGCATGAACACAAACAAGATACACCACAATTTGGGGTCAGAAACATTTTTTGTTTTTTTAATAAATCAATATTGTTACAAAACAAATAATTATTTCAAATAAAAGCTACCCTTTAAAACTTTCTATTTATTAAAGAATCCTGAAATATTACATATTTTTTTCACAAAAATATTAAGCAGTTTTTTTTTTTTTTTTTTTTAATTGATAATAATAAGAAATGTTACTTGAGCACCAAATCATTATATTAGAATGATTTCTGAAAAATCATGTGACACTCAAGACTGGAATAATGGCTGCTGAAAATTAAGATTTGCCATCAGGAATAAATTGCATTTTAAAATATATTAATATATTAATTAGTCTTTCGGGTGAGACATTAAACCGAGGTCCTGACTCTGTGGTCATTAAAAATCCCAGGATGTCCTTCGAAAAAGAGTAGGGGTGTAACCCCGGCATCCTGGCCAAATTCACCCATTGGCCTCTGACCATCATGGCCTCCTAACCATCCCCATATCTGCTGATTGGCTTCATCACTCTGTTTCCTCTCCACCAATAAGCTGGTGTGTGGTGGGCGTTCTGGCGCAATATGGCTGCCATCGCATCATCCAGGTGGATGCTGCACACTGGTGGTGGTTGAGGAGATTCCCCCTTTTTATGTAAAGCGCTTTGAGTGCCCAGAAAAGCGCTATATAAATGTAAGGAATTATTATTATTATTATTATTAGATATCCAGTAATTTGAAGTACCCACCCAATGCTCTGAATCATAAGCCTCTCCTCTTCCGGGCCCATCTGGACGATGAGAAGGGAGCGGATCTGTCCCAGGCACTCCAGCATGT
The DNA here is from genome assembly GCF_001515625.1 of Sinocyclocheilus rhinocerous. Classification (NCBI taxonomy): domain Eukaryota; kingdom Metazoa; phylum Chordata; class Actinopteri; order Cypriniformes; family Cyprinidae; genus Sinocyclocheilus; species Sinocyclocheilus rhinocerous. Next base: position 142,458 of record NW_015636847.1, read on the forward strand.
CCATTGTGTCCTGTACAGACACAGCGTTGATGGCATAGGCCTTTGGCAGGGCACGGATCAGCTCTCCCAGAGCGTCATACTGCCGGTGAAGAAGACTGAACATGAGCCGCACCAGCTCAGGGTTCTGAATAAAGGACTCCTGTGCCCAGTGGATCATTGTGTGGGATATCAGCTCCTGTAAAGTACCTGGGGCATAGAATGTTCTGGAAATGTTAGACTAACACTAAAAATAAAAATAGTACAATTTTGAACTAAAAGCAAAAATATTGATCTATAATTGCATCCATGAGATGAGGTGAATCTGAACAACCTTCTCAAGACATTTGACTACATTTACTCACTAGGTTTGAGCTCTTCCTCTGGTTCTGGCTCCTCTTCCTCCTTTTTTTTCCTAAAGGTCTTGATCTTCTCCACTAAACTGAGTAGTCTCCCTCTCAGAGACGCATCTACCTCTTCCTCCTCCGCTTCTTCTTCTACGTAAACACCTGAGGTACAAAAACAAATATGGATAAGAACCACATAGTCCAATAATAATTTTTTTTTGTCATCATTTTTCAGATTAAATCTTCAGAAGAAGAACCAGAAACTGAATTAGCTGTAGAGAATTTGATCCACGGTGATTTTGCAGCAGCAGCTTCTTGGTGTTTAGTTGTTGTAATGTGGCCGTACAGCAATTTTTGTGAGATATATTCAAAACTGACCACAGTGATTCAGGAGCTCATTGTGGAAATTCTGGAGGGTTTCCCGCACGTCCTCTGGCACGGGGCAATCCTCTTCTTCCGGGCTGTGCTTGAAGTTAGTCAACAGGAAAACCTACATATATCCACATAATCAGTGATTAGTCTCCCTGAAAGCAACAAAAATTATATGTGGGTTTAAAGTAAAGAGTTGTGCATTATACTTGTTCCTGAGGAGGAGAGCGAAACTCTCTGGTCCTGCGAGCGGTCTCTGCAGCACTCATAGTAAATGCTCTCATTAGGTCATTATATCGTTCACGCTGGTTTGCCTGGATGTGCCTTACAAATTTATCAGAGAATGCCAAAATAGCCTCAACTCTGTGTCTGAGCTCACAGTCACAGAAATACTGTAGAAGGGTGCACATCTGAAAGATGAGACAGACAGACAGACGGAGACAGTATTAATAAAATATACAAACAAGAGAAAATATACATAATATACAGTATATACAATAATTGACGGACGGACGGACAAATAGATAGATAGATAGATAGATGGATAGATGGATAGATGGATGGATGGATGGACAGATAGATAGATAGACAGATTGTATAAACAGACAGGCAGGCAGACAAAAAAATAGATATACATATACAGTAGGGCTGCACGATAAATCGCATGCGATATTTAACGCGCATCTTGTCAGAAAAGCCGGTTCTGTAATCAGCGGTAAATCTCTACACGTGCGTGCTTTCACATTGAGCAGCATTAACTACACAGAGCCGTTGTTCACTGACGAGCTGGGCAAAAAATCGTGCGAATATGAACGTGGTTTTGCACAGCTCGTCAGTGAACAACGGCTCTGTGTAGTTAATGCTGCTCAATGGGAAAGCACGCACATGATGGAGATTTACCGCTGATTACAGAACCGGCTTTCTGACAAGATGCGCGTTAAATATCGCATGCGATTTATCGTGCAGCCCTAATATACAGTATACAAACAAACGAACAGTTGGACAGACAAATAAATAGACAGACAGACAGACAGACAGACAGAGACAGATAGACAGACAGACAGATAGATCTAGCGATTAAACTTGCCTGCAGTTTTACAGACTCTGGCAGCTTCATTTGAAGTAGTCCCTCCTCTGGTGCCTCCTCTTCCTCCTCTTTGGCCTCCTCTCCTACTTCTTCTGCCTCCTTTTCCTCCTCTGCTTTTTCTCCATCCACCTTTTCTCCCTCCTCCTCCTCTACTGCCTTCTCAACCTCTTCTCCTTCCTGTCCCTCCTCCTTCTTCAGCGCTTTCAGCTCCTCATCATCCTCCTCCTCCCCAACTCCCTCATCCACGGCTTCCTCCTCTCTTTCAGCCGCTTCTTCCTTCTCCTTGACCTCCTCTCCTTCCTCCTTGGGAGCAGCTTCCTCTCCTAGTTCCTCTGTCTCTCCTGCCTCCTCTTTTTTCCCAAACACATTGAGATCGATCATCTTGAGAATGTGCTTGACGTCTTCATCGTTGAAGATGCCCATAATGAGGAGGGTGCTGATGAGTTTGAGAATGGGAACGAAGTGGAACTCAACGCTGCCCCCAACAGGATCGCGCATGGCCTGGCTGCCATCAAACACGGCTTCGGTAAGCATGCTTAGAGCCTTGGTCTTCAGCTCCTGTAAGGGCAGAAAGAGTTCAGATATTAACAAAGAGATCATCTGTCTACCAACAATCAGGTTTGGACCCCACTGTATCCTCATCGTACCTGCAGAGGTATAATGGGGCTTAGGGTGTACAGATCTGGGTCAGTACCCACAAAGTTGATAGGGGAGAAGTGTAGCTTGGGTCTGAGGCAGGTCGTGAGACCCACTCCTGGCAGATCATGGGCCGCCTCTGCATCCGGGAAAAGCGTGATACTGAGCGTCTCTTCTGTCATTGGAATAATAAACTCACGATTAGTTCCCAAGCGGTTGCGTTTGGCTGACTCCAGGTGGATACTGATGAGAAGGTCGTAGTAGCCGCTGCGAAGAGGGCCTGGCAGGTAGGTATTCTCGATAGCGTAGAAGAGCTGTGATTCGTCCACGTGGCTGCAGAGGGCATGGGCCACACGGTTGTTGCCCAACGCACACACGGTGCAATAAAGCATCAGAGTGTGATAGTGGAACTTCAGCAAGTCATGCCGCTCAGACAGTTCCAGGATGTCAATACACCTGCATACGAGAAAGAGGAACACGTCCACTATTGAACAATACACAACAACTAGATTCAAAAAATTTGTCAAGACAAACTTTGATGTCGGCTTGAGAAAGCCTGGCCAGAAAGAAATTTTTAAGTGTTCTTGGTAGTTGCCTGGCAGTTGCTAGGGTCTTCTGGATGGTTTCTACATGGTTGCTAGGGTGTTGTGGGTTGGTTGTTAGGGTGGTCATAGTCACTGCTTGGTGGTTAATAGGATGTTGCTATGCAGCTGCTGGGGTGGTTGCTAAGGTTTTTGCTGGGTGGTTGCTAGGGTGTTGCTATTTGTTTGTTAGGATGTTCTAGGTGGTTGGTAAGCAGTTGCTAGGGTGTTCATGGTCATTGTTAGGTGGTTGCTAGGGTGTTGCTATGCAGTTTCTAGGGTGTTTGCTACTTGGATGCTTGGGTGTCCTGGGTGGTTGCTAGGCAGATAGATAGATAGATAGATAGATAGATAGTGTGACGAGAGGGGCGGGGCCGAGAGCCGTGGGAACGGAGCGAGGCCGGTGGAGTAATTGCTAATGCGCGACACCTGCGCCACTCACCGGTCTCGAGTCTCACGGAGGAGTTCCGGAAGGATAAAAGTAGGAGCGACAACAGTGAAAGACGAGAGAGGACCAGGCCTGGAGTTTATTTTGTGTTTTGGTTTCGTTTGTGCGCGACAGTCGTGCGGCAGTCATCCGCGAGGGGCTGCCGCTTTACTTTCGTTTTGTGTTGGTTTATTTTATTAAAGTGTGAAATGTTCGCCGGTTCCCGCCTCCTTCTTCCCGTGACTACAAACGTTTGCTACAGATAGATAGATAGATAGATAGATAGATAGATAGATAGATTTTTTTTCAAGTCCCTGCTGAAAAAAACAGCTAAAACCAGCCTAAGCTGGTAGGCTGGTCTTAGCTGGTCTTCCAGCCTGGTCATAGCTGGTTTGCAGGATGGTTTTAGGGATGATTTGACCACTTCTTTAGCTGGTCAGGCTGGCTGGGAGACCAGCTGAATAACCAGCTAAAACCAGCTTGGCCAGGCTGGGAGACCAGTTTAAACCAGCTAAGAACAGCCAAGAACAGCCTGGTTTTACCTTTTTTTTCTGCGAGGTATTGTTTTCAATTTAGATTTTTTTTGTTCTTGTCTCGTTCTCCTGTACCTGTTCTCTTCAGGTATATGCAGAGCCATCATGGTGATAGGCTCTGTACATTCCACCATCCAGCCATGCCTCTCGCTCACCCGCCCCACTTTTGGATTCAGGAAGTGGTTGGGCATCCGGCTCCAGATTACAGGGGTCAGCATCTCAACATCCAGCCTAGGAGGACACTGGGGCACTGGGTTCTTGCGCTCACTACGGAACATGGCTGCCGAAAGAGGCATGATATTCTATGGGATGGAGAAAAAAGGCTACAATAAGGCTACAAATGTTCAGTAAAAGTATTTCTAAAAGAAAGCTGATGACTTTTAGTGTCTGAAGCAGAGGATAGCGAAGACCTTGAGTTTTCCGAGTTCCAGCTGCAGCATGTTCTGGCTGGTCGGCAATACAAACACAGCTGGGAACAGCTTAGTGTTGGGCTCCACCTGAGAGAGCATATGTATACATATGTGTTCAAAAGAAGAAAATGCACTCCTAACAGAAGCTAGGGAATTTTTGAGTGCCACTACAGTTCCTACTTTAAAGAGATGACCTTCACTTACCTGGTAGAAAGTGTTGATCTCTTTCCCATTGGCTGTGAAATTCATGAGACCTGTTGCCAGGTCAACCAAGCAACCAATCACCAGATCCTCCTGGCTGAACCTCTGCTGGGTGTTGCTCCCAAACTCTCCTCCCCACACCATATAGCAGTTACTCCTCCTCATACTGATAAGCAAACAGAATACTGTTAAGTTTCATATTCCTGAGTGATGAATGAACAAATTGTGTAGCTTTGTAGCTTAATCAAAGTTCTACAATACCAATAAAAAGTTTGTGGTCTTCTTGTGGTTCTTTTTTTCTTTTTAATTAATATTTTTATTCAGAAAGGATACATTAATTTCTATTTAAGAATTCTATTTCAAATAAATGCTGTTATTTTCAAATAAATGCTTTTTATTGAGCACTAAATCAGCATATTAGAGTGATTTCTGAAAGATCATGTGACACTGACACATAAATAGTGAAGTTTGTGCTTAAAATAAGAACTATTTGCCAAAGTCACAGGAAATTCAAAATACATCCTCTGAAAACTCTTGCTATTTAATTTGGTTCTCAAATACATTTATCTTGTTTCAAGGCTGTTTAAAATTTTTTTGAAAATCAAGAATAAATACTCATTAATAAAATTATTTATTAATGTAATTTTCTTTCAATTATTTTTCTAGTTCCAAATTTTTTGTACATCCAAAATACTACACTGAAAATATGATAAATGTAGGCATTAGATTGCTCCCAACCTATTCTGATGGTTGGTGACTGAACTAGGCCACCGGTGCACCAAAATCGATATTCACCTACATCACCTCACTATACCGAAAATTTATTTTGAACTAAATGCCTCTCCACACTGCAGCTTCTTGTATTTGTCTTCATTGGGCTACATTTCAATAATTTGACATGGCAGAATTTTGTCATCTCACCTGTCGTGTATGCTGCCCTTGTCGTCTCCAACAGTCAAAGTGACAGTACGGACCTTAGGCAGGTCAAAGTTCAGGTCATACATGTGGAAGTCTGGGGTGACCCAACCCACCCATACCCCACTAGGTTCTTGACCGGCGAAGATACGGACTGAGTAATAATACTAAGCAGTTGAGACAGGCAGAGAGAGAAGCATAAGTAAAAAAATAAAAATAGAAAAAAGAGCAAACAGTGCGTTACATACTACAAATCTTGCAATGAAGACTGACTGTGGTCGTATTGAGGATGATTTCTGGGTCGTCACGATCGTCAGGCACCACATCCTCAAACAAACGGGGCATAATAGGTGGAGGTGGAGGAGGAGCGATCATGGCTGCCTTTTTAGCTTTAAACAGGAAACTGAGGGAAGAATTTTGAGGGGTCAAGCATGAACTACATTTTCTGAAAAAGAAGTGTGCTTAATTGTATTGAAAGTGCACTTGTGGTGTACTTTGAATCTATAAAGAATATAAAAAAAACTGTTCTTGAAAATAATATAATATTAGTGAAATAAAAGGCCACTTAAGTGCACTTTCATGATTGTTTCTTAACACACTTAAGAACAAAAATCCATTTTGTAATAATGTCAAATTAAAAAGTACACTTAAAGTACACTTATTTGCTGACTAACATACTAAAGCACAAATAAAGTATTTGATTATAATTTTAACTACAGTGTTTTTCGACATTTTACATTTTTAAAGTTAATATATTTTAAATGTACTAAATTGCAACTTCATCATTACAAATGTGTAATTACAAATATATTTAAATATATGATATACAAGTTTCAATAAAATGACATTAAAGTCTATCTTAGTTTCGGCAGTACATTTGAACCATTTTTACAAGACAATAGAAGTAATTATGAAATTACATATAAATATGAACTTAAGTCCTACTTAAGTGGGGTCAAAAAGCACTCTAAAGTTGCACTTAATATAAATTTAAACTATAATGCATTTTCATTTAATTGCAGTTAACATGCAATTAATGTCTGAAAACATTACATTCAGTTCTCACTCAAGTATTTTCTTTTAAAGTATATTATGTCCTTAATAAGTCCTCTTTTGTAAAGTATGTAAAAGTTCTCAGATCTCACCCTTTCTTCTTTCCTTTCTCGGATGCAGTGTCTTTGTCATTTTCCTTAATGCCAGGGATATCTTTGGGCACAGATGGCTCCTTTTCCTTCTCCTCCTGCTCTTTGCGACTGGCTGACTTCTTCAGCACCTCGTAGTCAGAGTGGGGGTCCACCTCCAGTACCTCTTCTTCAGGGATGGTGAGGGTTCGTGTGAGGGGAGTGGTGCCTGCAGGCACCTTGAAGGTCAGGTGGAACTCTACAGGCATGCTCAGTCTGAAGAACAGCATGTCTGTGTTGGAATTTTGGGATCCGAAAGTCCTGTGGGTTATTTTAATACAGGGGGTGCTGTCTACGGTTCCATCAACACGAGAGACCTACAGGTCACATGAGAACAATAAAAAGATTCAGAAACTTTATCTATACCATTAATCTCAACTAAATGACACAAACATTGCTTAAATACCTCAATGTGGTTGTGGTCGGTGGGCACTGGAACATACTGGGGGAGGCTCTTACTGAACCACATTGTGATGTCTCTCTTCATGTTGATGGCGAATGGCTCAAAGCCTTCTTGGAGGCCACAGATGGCGAAGTAACGTAGGCTGCTAACATTCTGACCCAGGTTAATACGGCCAACCTGAGAAAGACCCAAAGTGCAGACTGGAATAAAACCTGGAGGGAGAAGAACAAAGAGAAGAAGCTGATTTATTGTAGAGGTATAGTATTGCAATCTTTTGAATGGCAATATTGTTTTAATATACAGACGCAAGGTAGCCTACTGATATTTTATTATGTACATTGCAAATATGAATTGAACTTTTGACACTAGAATAATAATTGCTTTTTCAGTCTATAGTGCTTTTTTTTTCAGAGATGGAGGCATCTGAGAAATAACTGAAAAAAGTGCCTTCTGTGTTTAAATCCAATGTATACATTTATTTTTTTGGATTTTTTAACAAGTAAGAGATGAAGGAGATGGATATGACATAAGATTTGCGAGGTGCGTGGTATGAATATAAAACACTCCAGAAATACTACAAACAGGAGGACTTATCTCACGCTCCACCATCCAGAGATAGCATTAGCCTTAGCAAAGGATGGCAAAGCTGACATTAAGCTACTTTTGGCACTTTTACCGTTGAAAAAAGGTATTAATTCATAATGTATGTTGTTGCAATGCTCAGAATGTTGCAAAATGTGTAAAATAGCAAGAATATCATATTGTGAATTAAGAATCATGATAACTTTTTATCGTGGGGCCGGTAGCATCGTTGGCATTAGCCTTAGCTAAGGATGGCAAAGTTGACATTAAATCAGCTTTTTTGGGGGCATTTGCAGGTGAAAAAATAATAATAAATCGTAATACATGTTATTGCAATACTCAGCATATCACACAATTTATAAAACCGGAATAATATCATATCATGACTTAAGAACCATAAAAAAAAATATTGTGGTAATTTCCATTCTTTTCACTAATTTACAGAGGAGAAGAGTGCTTTAGACTATCTATTTGTGCATTGCCTCAAGATGGTATTTTGACAGAACTTTCACCTTCATACAGGGATATTTAAACAAAAAAAAATTCTTTATTTATCATTGTTATTTTGTTCCAAAACCCTTTTTTGTAACAAGCTTAAATGTAGTCCACATCCACTACATTTAAAGTCTTCTGTAGTCATTCCCCCATCTATGGCCTACTAAAGCCACATATTCACCCTATTTGATGTCAAACGGCATTCATTCTTGTGCAACTTATGCCGAAAATGTCATCAACATCAAAGGTGTCATATTAGATTTTGAGAGATACAACAGAAGGGTAGATTTACAGAGAATAAACTTAAATTATTTTCATGATGCTTTTTTTTGTCATTTTGGAGCCCAAAAACAAAGGCCAGGCTATTCTTCACAAATTCATACTTTGTGTTTGAAGGGAACAAGAAAGCCATACAGGTGAATAATCCATTTATTACCTTAAATCCCTTTCCATAATACAAAAAAAAAAAGAAAACTCAATCAGAGGTAATCAGAAGTAAATTTTCATTACACAGCTTTTTAACTACGGACATTTCCTGACCAGCTAAATGACAAAGCTTATTAAAAAAAACACATTACCCCTCGAAAAATCGTTGATAAACAATGTTATAGCCTAAATCCTCACCATCTCCAATCTCAATGTCTTTGAAGGCCATTTCAGAGCCAGAATCGCTGATCAGCATCTCTCCATTAAGAGTGAACATAATATTCATTTCAGTGAGGTCTATCATGCAGCCAACCACATCACCAGACTGCCATTGACGGCCAAATGGCTCATTACCAATGTGCCATCGCTGAGCCTGCAGGAAGAGCAGAGGAGAGTAATTCAGCGTTTATTGCAGCTATCCAAAATAGTTTGTCAGCAACTTGTGCGGCACACAAAATGTATTGGTCCAATTAGCTGGAAAGATGGCCTACAGCCTGGTACCATATAACACAGCAGAATTAGATTAATATGACACCACTGACCCTATTTCCATTAAAGACATAGGCCAGCTCATCAGAACCAAGCTCAACGTCAGAGCGGACGTTCGGTCGAGCCCAGCCAACTCTCATCTCTCCTGTGGTTACGGCCTCAAACTCAAAATACCATTTTCCTGAGGTAACAGCATACTGCTTCTCCGCCCTGAATATACGCACTTTATCTCCACGTGTGTTCTCAACACCATGACCACCTTTGGGACAAAGAGAGTTTAGGGGTGCAAAAACAATACAAATCCTAACAAATATTTAGATCTGAAGCTGGGCAATGACTTTATTAAGGTCTGTTCCATATTCTGGATCCTAGAAGTGATCATTTTGACATCCACACTCACAACCTCATTATTACAGACACTGGTAATAACACACTAAAACAAAGACTCACTGCTCTCCTGATCTGGGGGCTCAATGTTGTATCCATAGCCAATCAGAGTGCGCACAGCGTTGTTCACACTGTCTCTATTTGTCTTCTTGGTTCTTTCGTCCAGCAGGTTGTATGGCACTAGGCGGGGGTTACGCTTATTCAAGATGTCCTGAGGGTCACACGATAAGTAACAAGAGTAAAAGGGTTGGTTTCCCTTTCAAGTTTCTGAAGAATTCGAGTTCACAGAAATTCAACACAGTCACACAACAAAGGTCCAAAATATGATATCTAATTTTTAACCAATTATAGTGGTTTATTTCCAGATACTTATGTTTTCAACTAGATATATTATACATATTTCTTAATTCAATACTGTTGTTACAATTAACAAAGCCAACAAAACATTTTTATTGTAATTTTGCAATAAACTTCATCAAAATAAATATATTGACTTTAAAATTTGAATCTATTGATTATATAACATTGAGCTATAATCACATGATATGGTCTGGGAAATAAAGCACCCTTTCCACCATGATCTATAAGATTTTGAAATATAAATATAGTTAATTATTTATTATAAATTAATTATAAAATCATATAGGTATCATTTAAACAATGATTATTATTTCATAATTTTTCTGGAAATACAAATGTTATGTGCATAAATGTTTATGGGCAATTCATGCTGAATTCATTCTTATTACTACTTTTAGAAGTATTATTACTAATAACTATTATTAAAATTTCATTACCTTTTAATGTTTCCTGTCTGCTAGCTTAACTGAAATTTAGGATTTGAATTGGAATTTTCACAAAGTGTGATGGCATGTTTTATACTAATTAACATTGTATATATATATATATATATATATATTTATTTATTTGTATATTTTTTCCATTTTGCATAGCCTGTACTTTGCTACATTACCTTGAAATTAAGAAAACTAGTTAACACAGCGAGGTGACAGCAAATTTTTTGACAATTTTCTCACTTAGAAACTACATGTTTTATTATGACAGAATCAGCATAGTGTCCACACCTACCTGCACAATGCTATAGGTCCATCCTTGTCTGACCCTGTCCCGTGCCCAAACATTATGCCCATTTTCTGCTAGTTTCTCCACCAGCTGGTTCTGATTGGGCGTTAGTTTGACATGACTGAGGTCCAGAGGAGCAGGTTTGTATCCACTGCTCATCACATAACTGACCAATGAAAAGAATAATATGAAAACAAAAACCTTAACCATTAAACAAGACCAATACTGCCTGGGTGTGTTTTGAGGTTTACATACGTTTTGGGCAGTTTGATCTTCCTCAGATTCTCCTCTGCTTTCTCATCTCCCATGCCTACATGGCATCCCAAAGCTAAGAGGGTTCTGGAGAGGTCAAGGAGAAAAAAGTTGGCGAATAAATTGGATAGACAGATGGATGCATAAGCAATGAACTTCAGACATTTGAGATTCAACAGACACTCACTTCAAGGTCTCTCCAGACATCTGGAGGTTATAATTCCTCTCGGGTTCAGGAAGACTTTGAAAGTCCACCAGACACGGGTGCAACTTCTTATTATCATCCCTGAACTGAGAGAGAGTTGAGTTTGCATGTATGTTTGTGCTTGCGTTGGTGTTTATTTGTAAAAGACAGAGACAGACAGCACTCACCACTCCATAGATCCAACCCTGCTCAATTCGGGTCACGGCCCAGAGCTCATGGATGTTTTCTGCAAGCTTCTCTCTGATCCGCTCCAAATGAGGAGGTAGAACAATCTACAAATGACATTACATACACAATACATACACTGACCGCTGAGTCAAAGAGTTTTTGGCAAGCAACAGCGGAGTTAAAAAAAAAAGTGGTTAGTTTAGTTTACCTGGGCAGTGTCAACAGGACAGGGAGTGAATGAGGTGTGCGTGAGGGACTGCGTGGGGCCCAGCAGGTTTCTGACTCCACTAAAGTCATGTTTATACTCCTTAATGGGCTCAATGCGCATTCTGTCTTTGGGGAGAAGGGCTTCATAACATGGTGCATAACCAGGAGGGGGCAAGAACTTAAAATCCCCATGGTGACCACCCAATAGGAAGCGAGCTCTGAAAAATGAATTAATCATATTTTTTAAATTAAAACTAGTGATTTTAGTTTTCATTTATAAATAATTGTCTCTGTTTTGATAATATAAAAATTTTTGGAGTCGGTAAGATTTTTTAATGTTTCAAAAATGTCTCTTATGCTCACCAATGCTGCATTTATTTGGCAAAAATACAGTAAAACTGCCACTTTGTGAAATATTATTACAATTTAAAATAGCTATTTATTTTAAAATGTAATTTATTTCTGTGACGGCAAAGCTGAATTTTCAGCAATCATTACTACAGTTTTCAGTGTCACATGATCCTTCAGAAATCATTCTAATATGCTTATTTGGTGTTCAAGAAACATCTCTTACAATATTTTTTGTGGAAGCTGTGATACATTTTTTTTTTTTTAGGATTTTTTGATAAACTTCAAAAGAATAAAATAGAGTAAACATAAGTATTTTGAAGCATTATAAATTATTTTAACATCACTTTTGATCAATTTTATGTACCCCTGCTAAATAAAAGTATTAATTTCTTTAGAAAAAAATAAATAAATATAAATATTTAATGTGCATTGAATGTTTAATTTATATATTATCCATTAATTATATACAAATGAAAAATAGCCAGCATCTTAAAGGGGTCATATGATGCAATTTCAAATTTTCCTTTCTCTTTGGAGTGTTACAAGCTGTTCGTGAAATAGATAAGATCCCTAAAGTTGCAAAGACTAAAGTCTCAAACCCAAAGAGATATTCTTTATAAAAGTTAAAGGGGTCCTATCATGCTCTTTTACAAAGTCTTGATTTTGTTTTGGGGGTGTAATAGAGCATGCTCTCATGCTTGGTGGTTCGAAAAACGTTAGCTGTCCCAGTGCTAAGCGAACAGCTTAGACAGTGTTTCAGTACTGCCA